>NW_011500155.1:132601-180161 GCF_000495115.2 Populus euphratica | reverse complement strand
TCCTTCCATTAGTGGGATTTGCTTACAACAACAGTTATCAGGCTAGCATAGAGATGGCACCTTATGAGGCTTTGTATGGCCGGAAGTGTAGATCACCGGTTTGTTGGTTTGAAATTGGTGAGAAGAGGCTAATGGGACTAGAGTTGATTCAGATTACCTCAGAGAAAGTAGAGGTAATTAGAAATAAGCTTCAAACAGCTTAGAGCAGACAAAAGAGTTACGCAAATAGAAGAAGGCGTGACTTAGAGTTTTCAGTGGGTGATTGTGTGTTTTTAAAAGTATCACCGACAAAGGGAGTATTCAGGTTTGGGAAGAGAGGTAAGTTGAGTCCTCAATTCATTGGACCGTATGAGATTCTGGAGACAGTTAGGGCAGTTGCTTATAGGTTAGCATTACCACCAAACTTGTCTGCTATCCATCCAGTATTTCATGTTTCCATGTTAAGGAAATATATGACAGATCCATCGCATGTGTTAGAAGTTCATCCTGTTTAATTGAGGGATGATATGGTTTATGAGGTGCAACCGAAAGCTATAATCGACTGACAAGTGAGGAAGCTTAGGTCGAAAGATATAGCTTCAGTGAAAGTGAAATGGAGGGGACATTCACGTGAGGAAGCAACATGGGAGCTCGAGAATAAGATGCGTGAGGAGTATCCTCATCTTTTTGATAATCTCGGTAAGTATTCAATCTTTCTATTAAGTTTCAAGGACAAAACTTTTATAAGGTGAGGAGATTGTAATGTTTTGAATATATAGGGATAGGAAAAGGCTAGAAAGCCATTGAAGGCTTAGATGTAGGAATAAATTAAATGAGGGGTATAGTAGTAATTGACTAAATACATGATAAATATAAATAAGGAGTTAAAAAAAAAACAACAAAATAAGGATCTGGAAATTTGAGAGAGAATCAGTAGAAGAGAGAAGGGAGAAAGAAGAAGAAGAGAAAAGAGGGAGATTAGAAGGAAAATAGAAAGGAGTTGAAGGAAATAAGTTTAAAGGTAAGATTATGTATAAATATGTGTTAATTAAGCTTTAATTTCAGTTTTGATAAATGTTAGGGTTTTGAAAATTTATGTTTTGGGTTAATTGATGGATTAAGTTGAATGTTATGGGTTGATTGTTATGGGTAATGGATTGTTAAGTTGAATTTGAGAGATTGTAGATAAAAAAGATGATTTTGAGTTATGGTTTTGTTTGAATGGTGAATTTGTGTTAGAAATCAGGGGATAACAGTTGGTAAACTGTGAAAATTCTGGGTTTGAGGTTGAAGATGGGAAAAATTCAATTTGGTCCCTCAATTTTAGAAAATTACAGTTTAGTCCCCAAACTTTGGAAAATTTGCAGATTGGTCCCTGGAGCCTATTCCGAGATTTTGATCATAATAAAAGATAAATTATGGGTAGAATTCCTGTATAGTTATAAAATTTTAACACTTTCAATTTGGTCCTTCAATTTGACAAAAATTACCATTTAACCCTAAAAATTTGATAAAATTCTAGAATGGTCCCTGAAGTATAATGAGATGATCTGGACAGAAATGAGGATTGATTATGGTCAGAATTTTAGTATAGTCATGGATTTATGATAATTTTAGTTTGGTCCTCCAAACAGATAAAGTTACAATTTGACCCTTAAAAATATGATAAATTACAGATTAGTCCCTAGCTGTAATATTAGCTTTTGCAGATGGGTTTGATGAATAATTGAGGGTTAGTTAGTGAAGTATTACCAATTTTATTATTTGTTTTATTATGGATTAAATTTCTAGAAAACCGTTAATTTTTGGTTTTTTTTTGAAAATAACTAGTTAGTTCAAAAACATATAGGGTTATGGAATACATCCTTAAATAAGTATATTAAATAGGTTATATATTCTTTTGAGTTATTCTTGAACATGTCTCCTTTATATTCAGATAATCCTGATATTCTACCGGCGGGACGTTAGTAGGATTTTTTTTTGTGTCTGCTTTTGACTTTTGTTTGCTTCAAGTCAGGTGAGTGAATAATTTTCCATATGCATGAGAAATATTATAAATATTTGATTTGTTAATATGAATTGGATCATGCTTCTTGATAATATATATGGTGGCTATTATCCTTGTTATGATAAGCATGATCATTTGTTGAATCCGAATTCTTGATATGAACCAGTATGTATTTTAGATTGACTTCTGAATTGATAGCTCCTCATTTAATTGATGTCATGAGTTGAGCCTTGAGATATTAATATGTCTGTTTGATTATGATTATGATTATGACCCTATGGTATGTTAGTTATAATACCCATGCTAATAGGGTAATGTTAGTCTTTGTGCACATCGTATCTGAACCCTAGTTGGTCGGGGGAGTCACCAACCTGTGTGGACTGATCATCCCACAGTACGGAGCCTCATGCTCATTGCATTTTGATTTTCTGACGATTTTACCATATGATATTCTTGTTATGGCCTATTTGAGAAACCTTTTTATAAGAATAAAGCCATACTTGTATATATATTTCTCATTGTTGTATTATCTCGTGTGTGTATATTGAATATTATCTACTCATTGAGTTGTTGAACTCACACTCTCATTATTTATCATTTTCAGGCTTATAGCTTAATAGCAGGTCACTTTTGTTGGACCTTCAGAACCTGCTCTTTTGGTTGCAATTCGTACATTTTTCTTTATGCCTAATTAGTGCTCCAAAACTATGCAATTATATTAACTCTTGTATTAAGACAATTCAATTATATTATAAAGTTGATTTTGTTATTAATGTTGTGTTGAACTCTAATTGAGTTAGGATAAGTTTGTGTGTAAGTTTGGGTTCGCATAGGTATGGAAACTTGGAGGGGAACCTTGCCTCTGTGCCGGTCATGGATCCGGGATTCGGGTCGTGACAACTTAGATACACAGAAATATACATTCATGGTATGCCAATAAAGTTTTGGCCACCCCATGGACCACAACACCAAAATGGATGACCATTGTACCAGATGAAGAACACAGGAATTCCTCATGGATTGACACCAGTAAAAAAGTTTCCAACAGAAGGATTAGATGAGCTTTTCCATGACGTTACCAATATTTTATTCCATGTTCTTACGTTAGCACTAGGTCTTATCTTTGGTAAGTAAGTATCCATAGGATGCTGGAAACTTTGCCATACAAGGTTTCCATTCGGTCCAGCTTTCATAACAAGGTTTCCATCATCAGAAAGTTGTGCAGTTAATTGATTAAACCCAATTGTAACATTTGATGACCACGGAACCTCTCCCTGACCATTCAAAACCCCATGATTTCCATCTTCAGATATTGTCGTCATTCCCAATTCGAGCATATTGTTGGCAAAGACTATAACTTCTGGATCTTTGATGGGTTAAGAAGGAGTAATGGCATCTCCTGCATCACCATAAAATGAACTGGAAGATGAGAAGAAGAGGTACTGCAACTTCACAGTTTCCAAGTGCCATAACTTGTTAATAAGAATGGAAGACTAATAAATGGCTAAATGACTTTTCAGAGAAAAGATATGAACAAGAATATTTCTCTTCCTGTCCTTTTTTTTAATTCCAATCAAAAGATTGTTTTTCAAAGAGAAACCATGTTTGACAAGTAGAAGTTAGAAAACTTAAATGTTTTTTGTTAATTTTTGTTAATTTTTAAGTGTTGGGATATTGTCATTAATGGGCAACACCTTTGCAGTCTACCCTAAGGAGTAGGGTTACCATTGTCAAAAGGCTACAATGGTAATTGCACCACCATTGATAAAAATGGTGCAACCCATGTGTTGCCACCATTAATGCAACAAATCATGCCATGATTTATAGATCTTGTCTTACCATTGATACCTATAAATAGAGGCATTGTTTGATAGTAAAATGAAAGAGAGATAGTGTAGCCAAAGATGTGAGAAATATAGGAGAGAGTGAACTACCAAGGGCAGCCAGTAGTGACTGTCATTGCAGCACTAAGAAGAGAGAAATAGAATGAGGTTAAGAGTTGCTGAAGAGTGGATTATTCCTCCTCCTTTATTGTTGTATATCTTATACTTTTTCTATATAAGAAATGGCTTCTCCTGTGGATATAGGCGATTTGCCGAACCACATTAAATATTATGTTAGTGTGTTTAACCTCCTATGAGCAAATATCAATACATCACTAGTTCGATTCCCCAACACCAAGTGCCATAACTTGTTAATGAGAATGTTTGTCATATTGTTATATGACATAAACAGGGTTATATCTTGATCAACCTTCTCCTTTTAGCTCTAGTTGATCCCCTGCTCCAACCTTAACATGATTGACCTTTTCCTTTCAGGTGTTACCTAAACGCTCTTAACATTCTTATTTTAAATAAGTAAGCTATATCCTTGGTCTATGTTAATGTGCATGTAATATTTAAGTGGGAGCTGATTAAATTACCTTAATACTCTAAAATGTCATGAATTTTCTCCATATTTTACATATTGGCTCTCCCACTATAAATTTTATTTTTCTAATTCAATTGAAAACTTCTTCACATGAAATTAGGCCAAGATAGTATCAAATCAAAAAAGAAAAAAAGATATAATGATGAAATTGAAAAAATGAGAAAAAAGAGATGATTGTTCCTTCTTTTTTGTGTTTCCCTCTTCTTCTTCTTCTTCTTCTTCTTTCATTTCCTTTCTTGATTTAATTCTTTTAAGCAAGTTTCTTCTTCTTCTTCTTCTTCTTCTTCTTCTTCTTCTTCTTTCATTTCGTTCCTTGATTTAATTCTTTTAACACTTGCTTGATTTAGAATTTATTTTCATAAATTGTTTTGGTTTATTTTTTATAAGGTTATTATAATCTCAAATAAATATCTCGACATTTGGTTTGTACTCGATTTTATAATACTCTATTTTTATTATTGTATAATTAAGTAAAAAAATAATTAAAAAAAAGTTCTTACTTTCATTAACTCGATTTAGAATTTGACATGTTAAGCCTTGAAGCCTTGGTCAATCCAATATATAACTATTTTAATATTAACAAAATAATTATTTTGAATTTTTTTATTCAATCAAACCATGCCTTTTAATAGTCATTTAAATTGTCTTTAGACCTTTTAAATCAATTGGGTTATATCAAAGCAATTCTCATATATTTTAATTTTAAATTCATGCTAGATAAGTAGTCAGATAAAAGATTTCAAAATTAACTCATTTGATTAAATTTAATAACAATACCAAATAATTTCATATGGTGTAAACATTTTCTTTACATTCAATTTTTTTTTTAATTTAAGTTGCGTTTTCTAAATTATCAAAAAAGATTATTATAATCAAGATTTTATATAAAAGCTAGTACCAAAAAGACTTATAACTAAAAAAAATTATGTTCACATACACGCGCGCGCACACATGAAGGAAAAAAAGAAAAGAAATCTCAATACAAAACTAAAAACTAAAAAATATGAATCTTATTCGTCTACTATAAGATCTCTTCGGACCCTGGATCTTTTGTATAAAACAAATTATTGTTTGTAGAACTTAACTATGGATTTTTAACCTTATTTGGGTTTTCGACTGGTGATGTTCTGATAGTTACTCATTGAAGGCTAAGCAAACTGATACAATATTTAACGTGATTCAACAAATCATCTATATCCATGAGAGAAGTCAATATTATTATAGATAGATAGAGAAAAGATTACAACACACATAAAAAAAAAAGATCACTTCACTCAAACTCAACTCCTATTGCTCTCACACATTATTGTACATGGCAACAAGGTTGTTGCTCTTGACAACCCCTTTTTCTCTCTTCTTTCCTTTTTGTTTTGCTTTTTTTCTTTCTTTTATTTTGCTCTTAAATAATGTCTTTATTTATAGGCAATTCAATAACAGATAAGAGGCTATAAATTATGGAACAAATAGTGATAGCATATGGTTTATACCATTTTATCAATGATTGATGAAATTTTTTTGATAGTACATATCTATTATTACAGACTTTTAATAATGATAATATTTTTATAGAATAGGGTTGCAGATACTGCCGGTGGCAATATCCCAACAAACCTATGGTCTAATTGGAATTTTCCTGGAATCCTTTATTGACCGTAGACCATCCAGTTGATAAAGAGTTAGGCAATGAATTTTCTAGGAAATAAACCATTTCTACCACACAAGTGTGGAACAGCACATGACAATTCAAAAGACCTTGCTGTTTCATCATCAAGGAAACGTCGCCATAAAATGATCCCCTTGGAGCTGCCTTGCAAGACTAGATTCCCATAATCTAAAACCTGTGCAATGGAGTTTCTGACTCTATTTGAAACATTTTATGAGCAAAGAATCTCTTTGTGACCATTCAAAACTACAAGATTTCCATCTTCAGATATCGTCACCGCACCTGAAGAATCAGCGATCGGGTTGTTTCTGTCGAGAACCCCTTCTGGTTTCGTTGCAGAAACATTATTGTACCATATTCCAACATAGCAATTTGTCAGATTAACAGGGCTGAAACATCCCATTTCTAAGATATTGCCTGCGGAGACAGTTTCAGGATCTTAGATGGGTTGAGATGATGCTATTGTATCTGTTGCAGAATCATAACCTGAACAAAAGCAGGACGGAAAGAGAATTAGGGCTGCTACAATTCTGCAGTTGCCAATCCCCATAACTTTTATCTACATCTGCTGAGCTTCCAACTTGGTTACAGGGCATTACCGTTGCAGATTGCATGGCTGTAACTTCTTCTTTTGTTGACAAAGATAAGCGTTGTTATTCCTAAAATCCTGTTGTGTGATGACAGCAGCATGGCTGCTGTCCTTAACGTGTGGATGACTGTTATTAGAAAGCTAACCAAATTACCTGGATTTTGCTCATTCCGGTTGCCGGATGTTCACATTCTCATGCTGGAAAAATGAAATTACATCAGGAGGGTATGAATAAACTAATATTTCAAGCATTATGATTTACAATGAAAAAAGAAATTCCTCAATCTTGTCATGTACTTATGGTAGACAGAAAACTGTCCAGTTCTGGTGTCACTAGCAACCTTACGTCCTGAACTCCTCTCTATCAGTATACAAAAACTTTCATAGGCCTAAAGAATTCAACTACTGACACCGTATACAAAATAAAGAACTTTGATTTTGGGTAATTGTCTTGATTCTCTTAAACTACACACCTAAATGAAAAATAAATGTTCAAGAAATAGTTATCGGCCAATCAAAAGGGTAGTTGAAACAAAGCATATGGAGTCTCTCCTCATCTCTTTATGTAAACCAAGAAGCCTTTCTGTGTACGCTGGGTTGTTAGGAAGAGGAAGATCCACGATTTCACTATTTAGCATTGAAATGATGGTAGAGATAGCTGGCCTATCTTTTGCGAATTCCTGAACACACAGCAAACCTACATGTATGCATCTAAAAATTTCCACCTTGGAATATTGATCTAATGTTAATGCAGGATCGACTAGAGCTGGAGCGTTCCCTTCATTCCACAGTTTCCATGCCTGAAACATACTAATTTAAGTGAGAGAGTTGCAATTTTAAACTCGTCAGGAATGAAAAGAAAAGGAGATCCATGGATGGACATACAAATTCCAAAAGGTTCAAACCCTGTTCATTGCCATCAATTTTAGTACTTCTTCTTCCACTCACAATCTCTAACAGCAAGACTCCAAAGCTGAAAACATCTGACTTCTCTGAAAATCGCCCATGCATTGCGTATTCAGGGGACATATAGCCACTGCAGGAGCATGATACAGATTTTCGATTTCAAACAGTAATGATGAAATAGGATTAGAGGAGAAAAGGTGAAATTACAACTTACTAGGTTCCTACAACCCTTCTCGTTTTAACATGATCTTCATTGCCTCCAAATATCCTAGCCATCCCAAAGTCTGAAATCTTTGGATTTAGTTCTTGGTCCAACAAGATGTTACTTGGCTTCAGATCTCTATGAATAATTCTTAGTCTGGAATCCCTGTGAAGGTAAAGGAGACCTCGACAAATTCCATCGACAATGTTGAAGCGTTTTTTCCAGTCTAGAACTTCTTTTCTAACTGGATCTATATGGTAGGAGCCAAAAAAACAGAGAGGAAGTAAGGGTAGGCAAAAATGACTTTAAGAGATAGTAATGCTTCTTTGAAATAACAAAGTGACTTGACAGAGAGTTCTATAGCTCTAACCAAAGAGAGATGCATCCAAGCTTTTATTTGGCATGTACTCATAGACCAGCATCTTTTCATCTCCTTCAACACAGCAACCAAGAAGTCTCACAAGATTCCTGTGTTGGAGTTCAGAAATCACCACAACCTCGTTCATAAATTCTTCTTGCCCTTGCCCAGATGCTCTTGACAGTCTTTTCACCGCTATTTCTCGCCCATCTGGCAGATTTCCCTGTTAATTCACATCAATTTTGTAACAATTTATTCAATTTAACTGACACAAACACACCACTATAGCACAAGGATTACCCTGTACACTGGCCCAAAACCACCCTCCCCAAGCTTGTTGGCAGCATCAAAGTAGTCTGTTGCAGCTATCAGCATTTGTAATTTGAATAGTGGGAGTTCTTGAAATTTAACTTGGTTCATGCTCTCTTGGATCAAGTTTCCATTAAAGAATATTGGATATCCTTTCTTCCTTCTCGATGATAAGATTCGCTCGTTTTCCCTCTTCCTTTCTGAATTAGAGTCAAGAAGTCAGTAACGTCGTAAACTGACATGTTGTTCTCTATGAAAAGTGAACATGTTGAGAAGTCCAACAAGCTAATAGTATTTTTCATCTAACCTCTATATTTAGCCATCCACCTCCACCAAATAAAAGCACCAACTGCAATAATAATTGATCCTGTAACCACAGCTATACTGATAACTGCTTTCATATCTCTGTTTTTTCCTGCATATAAAATCTGGCATGTTTAATTTGCCTTTTCAAACTAAAGAGAAAATCAAAACTCTTCAGCCTTAATAAGCAGTAACAGGACATAATACAGGAATTAGACAGAAAATGAGCAATTACCGAATTCCAAATATGCAAGGCGAACATAAAGATTAGCCCCTCCACTGGAAAACTTCCTTATATCAGTTAACTTTCCCCTCCATAGCATGCAACCAATACCAGTATGATGTGAGTAAGCTATACATGAGCAATTATTCAAGCACTCAACCTTACAATTTTGTTCGGATGCTGAAGATGACCACTCAGAAAAGTCTGGCACTTTCACCTTATCCAGTTTCAAAAACTCATCTTCTTTGGGCACTTGACCATCATTTTCTGTTCTTTCGCATTTCAATTCCCTCCTCCTGACGCAACCATTTGTCCAATTTCTTCTATTCCACTCATCAGAATTTTTTGGTTCAAACCCTTTCAAGCACCTGCAAATTGGTGAATTCTGTGTATTACAGAACCCAAAAGGCCCACATTTGCCATAAATATCACAATCATCTCCTGGATATTGCTTCTTATGTTCCCACCTCTCATTGGCAGAATCCCAATACATTTCTCCAAATCTTCCATCATAACTCAAAGCAAAATTGGTGATATAAGATTCAGTGGCCAGCCCAACGCTTAGTGAAAAATTTCCATCTCCATCTTGTACAAGATTATACCCATTAAGATAAACTGAATTCATTTCTGGAATTCCTATAAAGGCTTGACCATTCCATGGACCACTCCGCCAGAATGGACGGCTATCATTCCAAACGAAAACCTCAGGAATGCTTGAGGGTTCAATACCAGAAGAAAAGCTTCCAACAGATGGATCAGAAGGGCTTTTCCATGATGTTATTTGCGTCTTCTTACCCGTTCTTCTATTAGCAGTAAGTCTCATCTTCGGCATGAAAGTATCAGATGGTTCCTGGAAACTCTGCCATAAGCTGTTTCCAATTTCGCCCCCTCTCAGGATTACGTTTCCATCATCCGTAAGCTGTGCACTTGAGTTACTGACCCCATTTGAAACATTTGACGACCAAAGAATCTCTTTCCGACCGTCCAAAACTATAAGATTTCCATCTTCAGATATTTTCATAATCCCAGAAGAATCATTGAGTGGCTTGTTTCTGTTAGCTATCCAGACTGGAGTTGTAACAGAAATATTATTGTACCATATGCCTACATACCGGTTTGTTGAATTACCAGGGCTAAAAAATCCAAGTTTGAACTTATTTCCAGCAGAAACTACAGCTTCAGGATCTTCGATGTATTGAGATGATGTTATGGTATCTACGGCAACACCAAGTTGCCAACAGAAACAACATAGTAAGAGACGAAGAGCTGCCATGAAGTTGCAGCTGCCAATTTCCATAGATGAATATTTGGTAATTGTTGCCCGTTCGTGATAAGAATGAACAGTTTTATTAGATCGAGTCATTGACAATTCAAAGTATGCATGCCATTGACATCAATGGCTTCCATTCCTTTTACTTTACTTGCGGACTTGCTATTTTCTTTTCCAGAACTTCTCGTTTCTATCGAAGCCATTTTGACCTTTAAAAAAACCAAATGGAGCGTTAAAAAATATCCATCCTGAAGTCAGCAATGTCAAATTTGTATGCTCTAATTTCAAACAGTAGTGTCTGAAATTTTCATGGGAGGTACAAATTATCAAGCAATTCGGGCAAAAAGAAAACCAGAAAAGTCTTGTTTTCTGCTTAAATTAATCAAGAATTCTGACCAAAGCACAGAACATCACTGTCCCATTATGTCACTAACGTGTGGACATCCTGACCAGAATTTAACTACACGTGGAATGTTTAATTCATCCACTTGCTTCATGAGGATTTTACTATGCATGTTTGTATTTTTTAAAAAAAAAAATATTTTAAAAAGTATTAAATTAATAATTTTATATATGTCTTTAAATAATTTTGATACGCTAATATAAAAATTCAAAAAAATTAATATATTTTTAATTAAAAATTATTTTACATTATGATGTCAAACAAAGCTATTCAAACGTTTCTTGTTTTTTATAAACTGATATAATCATAGTCAAACCATGTGAAGAATAGGTCTATACAACTCTCTGATGTAACGTTTTCTTGCATTATAAATGTTCCTGGGCAAATCATGATGGCACTAATCATTTAATTTCAAAGTTGAAATATCGTTTTTTATTAATAATATTTTGACAAATACCATTCTTAATGACCAAGTCAATAGCTATGATCTTTTAAGGCCAAGAGCCTAAAACTTCTTGTTTTTTTTTATTGCTATTGACAAAAAATAATTTTTTTTGAAACGTTTTTTTATTGCTAAAACCTTTGAGAATGGTTGTAGAACTAGAAATTTGACACCAGCTCATTTGGAAAGGTCAAATGATAGATATTGCTTGGTGCTCTACTTAAAAGAAGAGAGAAGGATGAATGAGAGAGGTCAGAAAATAAATTATTGAGCAGGAGATAGATATGTTTGTAAATTTTGATGGATATAAATGTGATTTTCCTATCTTTTTGTAATTATTCTTTTCCTATGTTGTAAGCATTGATGAGATTTTGATGGATATAAATGTGATTTTCCTATCTTTTTGTAATTATTTTTTTTCTATGTTGTAAGTATTGATGATAGAGCGCAAGAACCATATGAATTTCTCATCATTTGAAACCAAAATAAAATTAAAAAAATAAAAATTGCTGTAATAAAAAAAATATAGTGAGCAAATTAATTAAGACAACTTTACTGAAATTTTAGAAATCAAATAAAAAAAATATAGTGAGCAAATTAATTAAGACAACTTTACTGAGATACCATGGAAATTTTAGAAATCCTCTGAAATTTTAGAAATCATCTAAGAATTTAAAGATATTACAAATATCTTTTTTTATACTAAAAACATCTTTAATATTTAAAAAATCTTCTTAATACAAAAGGGGTGATTTAAAAATGCTTAGAAACATTGCAGGAAAAAAAATATTTTGGTTTTAATTATTTGAATTAAGACTTTCCTTCATTTATTTATTTAATTATTTTTTTTGGTGAGATATGATCAGCTTTTGTGAGTCTAAGGACAAAATTGGTTTTAATTATTTGAATTAAGACTTTCCTTCATTTATTTATTTATTTATTTGGTGAGATATGATCAGCTTTTGTGAGTCTAAGGACAAAAGTTTCCTCCGAATTTAATATCGTTCAATCTCCCCCTTTAGTTGACGGAAGAAGCATCCTCTCCATCCACAAAGAACAGTGCCTTTGCTGTTCAATAAACACAAGGCAAGGAAGATCCCTAAACTAATTACCAGAAACCAGATGATGCAATGCAAATGGCACATTGGAATCAGTAATGTTCTTGCCAAAAAGGGAAAAAGAAGAAGCTTAGCAATTATCGACTAAGTATTGCCCATCATCATACTGTCACAAAATAAAAGGAAATCTGGCTACCATATTCTTGCACTCAAGACTAATTACAGCATGAGTTACACACCCATCAGGTCACCAAGAATTGGAAGTGCTGTGATTTGATTATTTTTATGTTGATCCAGCCTATAACTAGTCTCCACGAATTGGAAGTGCTGTGATTTGATTATTTTTATGTTGATCCAGCCTTTAACTAGTCTGCATAGGATACATTTTATTCTTCTTGCAAGTATTGCCATTGCCTTGATATGCCTAAAAAATTCAGCGTTAAAACTTTTACAAATGGCCGACCACCTGCAAGCCCAGTAGAAAAACAATCATGTCATGAATTTTGTCTATTGGCCGGAAAGAAGTGTAACCGTGACGTTGTTGATGTATCCTGACCTCTGGTCGTGCTGAAGGGACTCTGTGTCTAGCTCACTCCGCCTTTCTGAAAATGCAGGTTGCTTGGGAGTGGGAAGATCCGCAATTTCACTATTTAGCATGTAAATGACAGTGAATATAGCTGGCCTATCTTTTGCAAATTCCTGAACACATAGCAAACCAACGTGTACGCAACGAAAAATCTCCTCGTAGAAAGAAGGATATGAAATTCCGGGATCTACCAGAGCTGCCATGTTGCCCTTGTTCCACAATTTCCAGGCCTGAGAAGTCAAAAAATATGCTGAAGTTAATGCAGTTTTGATAATTTTGTATCATTAAACAACGAGTTGGATGGATATACATATCCTAGCAGGCTCAAATCTTCCTCGTTTCCATAGAAACTGGTATTTTTTCTTCCACTTACAGTCTCTAACAACAGGACTCCAAAGTTAAAGACATCGGATTTCTCTGAAAATCGACCTTCCATGGCATATTCAGGGGACATATAGCCGCTGCATCACCAAAAAATAGATTTCAGGAAAAAAAGTGATAGGTAACAGGAATGAATTGATAATGGAACAGTACTTACTATGTTCCAAAAACCCTTCTAGTGTTAGCTTGGTCTTCGTGGTTACCAAATATCCTAGCCATTCCAAAATCTGAGATTTTTGGATTCAGTTCTTGGTCCAGTAGGATGTTACTTGCCTTCAGATCCAGATGAATAATCCGTAGCCTAGAATCCCTGTGAAGGTAAAGCAGACCTCGACAGATTCCTTCCACGATTTTGAAACGATTTTTCCAATCTAGAAGTTGCTTTCTAAGAGAATCTAGACAAGTTGCAGCGCAAAAGAAATGTGTGAGGGTAAATAAATGACTAGATAAACGATAGTAATCACTTTGGACATATGAAAATTGCCTACCAAAAAGAAATGCATCCAAGCTTTTATTTGTCATGTATTCATAGATCAACATCTTTTCCTCTCCTTCAACACAACAACCAAGATTTCTGTTTTGCAGTTTAGAAATCACCACAACCTTATTCATAAATTCTTCAAGTCCTTGTCCAGATGATCTTGAGAGTCTTTTCACAGCTATTTCCCGTCCATCTGACAAATTTCCCTGCAAAATTTCTACCTGTTGTATAATTAGATGTTCAATTCAGTATTAACCATAAAAACATCATTGGATCAAAATCAATTTTACCTTGTATACTGGACCAAATCCACCCTGCCCGAGCTTATTGGCTGTATTAAAGTTTTCTGTTGCAGCTATCAGCGTTTGTAAACTGAACAGATGTAGTTCTTGAAGTTTAAAATGGTTCAAGTTATCTTGGATCATGTTTTCATCTGATAATATTGGATATCCTAACTTTCTTTTTGATAAGAATACCTTCTTGCTTTTCCTCTTCCTGTCTAGTTAAATTCATAAGTAAGCATCACTTGTACATTTCCTTTTACTTTTGAATGAAACTTGAGAATGTTTAAGAAATTCCAGAAAGTTAATACCAACACGTAATTTACCTATCCGCCTCCAGGAATAAAACACACAGATCGCAATGGCAATGGCTCCCACGACCACTGTTAAACTGATAATTACTTTCAGGTTTATCTTTTTATTATCTGCAGAAAACAAATAGTGGTATGTTTAGAATTTGCAAAAAACAAGCTTGTTTATTACCAACAGCTACGAATACTGCTAAAAAGGAGGTGAATATTGGATAGAGAATTGAAAAAAATTACCAAGTTCTGAATCAGCTGGGCGAATGTAAAGATCTGCCGCTTTTATGGGAAACTACTTTAAATCTGTTAAGTTTCCCCTCCATAACATACATCCGAAACCTGGATAACATGAATAAGCTATGCAAGAGCAATTAATATTCAAGCACTCGTTTTTACGAGTTTGTTCGGATGTCGAAGACAACAACTCAGAAAAGTCTGGCACTTTCATCCTTTCCAGTTTCAAAAACCCGTCTTCTTTGCCCACTTGACCACCATTTTGTGTTCTTTCACATTGCAATTCCCTCCTCCTAACACAACCATTAGTCCAATTTCCATTATTCCATTCGTCTGGATTTTTTGGTTCAAAACCTTTTAAACAACTGCTAATTGGTGAATCCTTTGGGTTACAGCTTCCATATGACCCGCACTTTCCATAAATATCACACTCGTCTTTTGGAAATTTCCACTCATATCTCCATGACCCCTCCGTATCATTCCAAAGTACTTTTCCGAATTTACCTTCAGAACTCAGGATATAATTGCTGATTAAAGACTCGTTAGCGAAACCAACACTTAGAGTAAACGTTCCATTTCCTTCATCTGCAATATTAAATCCATCAAGATAAACAGATACCATTTCAGGAATTCCAATAAAAACCTGACCATTCCAGGGACCTGTCCGCCAGATTGGACGACTACCATTCCAAATGTAAAACTGAGGAATTCTTGAAGGATCAATACCACTAGAGATGCTTCCGATGGATGGATCCGAAATGCTTGTCCATGATGTTAGGAGCGTCTTTTTACCTGTTCTGGAATTAGCTAAGTCTCATCTTTGGCATGTAAGTATATGAAGGTTCCTGGAAAATCTCCCATAAGCTGTTTGTTGGAACATTCAAGCAATCAAACATATATAAATTTACGTGGTTCGGCAACTTGCTTACTCTACGAAACTATTAGTTTGTATTAATCACTCAAAGAAACAATATAAACAAAGAAAAGAAGAAAACTTTTCCCAAATCAACTCTACACTCAAGCTCTTTTTACTGCTCTCTCTTCTCTTCTGTTTTCTCTGTGTTTTTTACACCTTAACCCGCAGCTCTTCACTAAATGTGTGTCTATATATATATATATATATAAAAGAAAGTGAAGGGACATAAATCATGTGATAATTTATGTCACCAATTATGTCCTCCACCATGTGCAAAATAGAAAATTAGGTATTCCCACTTGCATATGATAGGTTATTGTTTGTCTCCACTTACCAACACTATTCCCATTTTCACTCCCTCCCAGGACAAGGTTTCCATCATTCAGAAGCTGCGCTCTTGAACCATTCACTCCAGTCGAGACATTTGATGACCAAAGAATTTCTTTCTGACCATTCAAAACAACAAGATTTCCATCTTCAGATATTGTCATAATCCCAGAAGAATCGTTGAGTGGCTTATTTCTGTTAGCCCACCAAACTGGAGTTGTGATAGAAATATTACTGTACCATATCGCTACATAACGATTTGTGGAATTAACAGGACTGAAAAATCCCAGTTTGAACTTGTTCCCAGCAGAGACTATATCTTCAGGATCTTTGATATATTGATATGACGTAATGGTATCTACGGAAGCTCCAAATTCCAAAGAAAAACAATATAGTATTGGAAGAGAAGCTATTGTGGATGTGAATCTGCCAATATCCATAATTGTATATTTGGTAGCACAAAAAATACAAAAAAAGATTTGGCTAAGTGCTCTTGATTGTAATTAAAGCTTTATTATATCATGAATTATTGACCATTCAATATATGCATGTCATTGTAGCCCAGTTGTCACTTCTGCCGTCTTACTTTCCTTGGCAAATGTATAGGTGTTAGTCAATTATGTAGATTCTGATTCTGACATTGAGTTGGTCAGAGTCTACATAATTGACTAACACGTATGCATTTGCCAAGGCAAGTTCACATTAGGGTTAATTTAGACCATGCCAAACCAACCTATGTCTAGCTCACTCCGCCTTTCTGAAAATGCAGGTTGCTTGGGAGTGGGAAGATCCGCAATTTCACTATTTAGCATGGAAATGACAGTGAATATAGCTGGCCTATCTTTTGCAAATTCCTGAACACATAGCAAACCAACGTGTACGCAACGAAAAATTTCCTCGCGGAAAGAAGGATATGAAATTCGTCCTTTTTCTAGGTCTTTTTCTTATTCCTTTTTATCTTTCCGTATTTAATTACCAGGAATTAAACTACATTGTTTTCCATCCGAATGAAAGACTTGTTAGATTATGAATATGGAGCACTCAATATATGCATTTATGCATGCAATCGACATCAATGGTGATGGTCGCCTCCTATCCACCTTCTTTTTTCACGAGGGAATATCAGTGATAGTAACTTCTCCTTGAAAATGGATAAATGCATTTCTGTAAGACTATCAAAAATTGCAACAAGGAGTTTTCTGTGAAAGACCCTATTTAATCATTTCTCTCCCAAGTCAACCAATAATCCATACAGAGAACCAGTATTTCCCAGCTTAAATTACTCTACAAAAGCATAGTTACTCTCTAAAAATCAGACTCTAAGCAAGAAGTTTGGGGTATTGACACTAGTGTATTCTGACGATGAGAAATCTGTAGAAGGTTGGAGTAGTCAGCGCTGTGATCGAGCAACGTCACAAGTTCTATTTATCGAGCTTCAAGTGCTGTGATCGAGACATTGTTAATAGAACATCTCTGTCTGTTCTATTCAGAGGATTCTTTGTCTAAATAACCTAACCTTTCAACAAATGCTGATTGTTTGGGAGCAGGTAGATCCAAAGGCTATGTTCAGAAAGAGGGGATAAATTATAATGAGGTATTCTTTCTAGTTGTTAAGCATTCATCAATCCGTATTCTGCTAGCCTTGATTGTATAGCTTGATTTGGAGTTAGCCTAACTTGATGTGCAAACTGTCTTCCTACATGGAGATTTGGAAGAGGAAATTTACATATCTCAACCAGATGGTTTCAAAGTCATTGGGAAAGAGAATTGGGCTTGTAAACTAAAGATTTCATTGTATGGATTGAAATAATCTCCTCATCAGTGGTATAAGCGATTTGATAAGTTCATGACAGAACATGGATACACACGGAGTTAGTTTGACAACTGTGTATATTTTCGCAAACTTCTTAATGGTTCTTTCATCTATTTGCTCTTATATGTGAATGATATGTTGATCGTATCAAAAAGCAAGGTGGAGATTGATAGACTGAAAAATCAACTGAGTACTGAATTTGAAAAGAAGGCCTTATTGAAGCTAAAAAGATTCTTGGCATGGAGATTTAGAGAGACAAAAGAAAAGGCACAGTCTATTTGACACAGACCTAATACTTGAAGAAAATTCTAAAGAGATTTGGGGTAAATGGTAAGACCAAGCCTGTAAGTACACCTTTAGCTCGAAAATTCTAAAGAGATTTGGGGTAGATGGTAAGACCAAGCCTGTAAGTACACCTCTAGCTCCTCATTTTAAAATAAGTGCTTCAATGTCTCCATGCACAGAGGAAGAGCGCAAACATATGGCTCAAATTCCGTATGCAAATGCAGTTGGTGTATTAATGTATGCGATGGTTTATGCGAGACCAGATATTTCACATGCAGTTAGTATGGTGAGCAGGTATATGCATGATCCGGGAAAGGGTCACTAGCAGGCAATTAAGTGGATTCTACGATACATTCATGGCACAACTGATATTGGTTTGAAGTTTGAGAGAGATGATAGACTCTAACAAAATTTAGTTGGTTATGTGGACTCGGACTATACTGGTGACTTAGACAAGCGTCGTCCCACAACAGGCTATGTGTTTACACTTCTTAAAGGGCCTATAAGTTGGAGGTCAATGTTACAATCAATAGTAGCTTTGTCAACAACTGAGGTAGAGTATATGACAGTAACAGAAGCTTTCAAAGAAGCTATTTTGGTTACATGGGTTGATTGAAGATTTGAGAATTTTTCAAGAGCACGTAGATGTCCATTGTGATAGTCAAAGTGCTATTTATCTTGCAAAGAATCGAGTTCATCATTCTCACACCAAGCACATCAATGTTCGATTTCATTTTGTTCAAGAAATTATGGATGAAGGGGATGTTCTGCTACAGAAGATTGGTACCTCAGATAATCCAGCTAACATGCTCACAAAATATATCTTAATGATCAAGTTCCAACATTATTTGGACTTAGTAAACATCTCTCGGTGTTGAGCACCTTCAAGGTGCAGCGCTATATGGCGCATTAGAGATAGCATTGATCGATCACGAGGATTGGATGGAAAAATCTTGCCAAGGTGGAGATTTGTAGCAAATTTGTCAATATTTTTTAACCACCATTCAACCACCATCAACCACCCTCTCCTTTTTCAACCACCATCACTTCTCAACCAAGTTGTCAAGGCTCTCATTTCTCCTATAAATGGAGATAAAGAGAGAGCAAGAGTGTAAGTGTAGTGAAAGTGTGGTGAGAGCAAGAGGTGTGAAAGTGTATTGAGTGTAAGTGTAATTTCGAGAGTGTGAAAAAGCATATTTGAGAGAAACACCAAGTGTAAGAGTGAAACACTAGGTTTTGTGGGATTGTACTAGGTTGAGTTTAGTGTTTGTATCATTCCTCCAATAATATATAATTTGTTGTCTCTATGGACGTACCCGGTTTTGGAGAACCACGTAAATCTGCTTGTTTGTGTTTTTTATTTGTGTTTGTTTTCGGTCCAGTATGCACAACAAAGATGTCGAATATTACCTCACTTGCCATAAATATCACAATCAGTTGATGGAGCTTCCTAAGTTTACTCCCAACCTGGCTTCCTATAATCCCAGTATTGTTCTGTAAATTTTCCATGAGAAGTCAAAATATACATGAATCGGGAAGCTGGATCTATAATTAAACTCATAGTGAAAGTGCCACCTCCTTCATCTTATAGAGTAAATCCACTTATGTAATGTTTTGAATATATAGGGATAGGAAAAGGCTAGAAAGCCATTGAAGGCTTAGATGTAGGAATAAATTAAATGAGGGGTATAGTAGTAATTGACTAAATACATGATAAATATAAATAAGGAGTTAAAAAAAAACAACAAAAGAGGGATCTAGAAATTTGAGAGAGAATCGGCAGGAGAGAGAAGGGAGAAAGAAGAAGAAGAGAAAAGAGGGAGATTAGAAGGAAAATAGAAAGGAGTTGAAGGAAATAAGTTTAAAGGTAAGATTATGTATAAATATGTGTTAATTAAGCTTTAATTTCAGTTTTGATAAATGTTAGGGTTTTGAAAATTTATGTTTTGGGTTAATTGATGGATTAAGTTGAATGTTATGGGTTGATTGTTATGGGTAATGGATTGTTAAGTTGAATTTGAGAGATTGTAGATAAAAATGATGATTTTCAGTTATGATTTTATTTGAATGGTGAATTTGTGTTAGAAATCAGGGGATAACAGTTGGTAATCTGTGAAAATTCTGGGTTTGAGGTTGAAGATGATGAAAATTCAATTTGGTCCCTCAATTTTAGAAAATTACAGTTTAGTCCCCAAACTTTGGAAAATTGCAGATTGGTCCCTGGAGCCTATTCCGAGATTCTGAACAGAATAAAAGATAAATTATTGACAGAATTCCTGTATAGTTATAAAATTTTAACACTTTCAATTTGGTCCTTCAATTTGACAAAAATTACCATTTAACCCTAAAAATTTGATAAAATTCTAGAATGGTCCCTGAAGTATAATGAGATGATCTGGACAGAAATGAGGATTGATTATGGTCAGAATTTCAGTATATTCATGGATTTATGATAATTTTAGTTTGGTCCTCCAAATGGATAAAGTTACAATTTGACCCTTAAAAATATGATAAATTACAGATTAGTCCCTAGCTGTAATATTAGCTTTTGCAGATGGGTTTGATGAATAATTGAGGGTTAGTTAGTGAAGTATTACCAATTTTATTATTTGTTTTATTATGGATTAAATTTCTAGAAAACCGTTAATTTTTGGTTTTTTTTTGAAAATAACTAGTTAGTTCAAAAACATATAGGGTTATGGAATACATCCTTAAATAAGTGTATTAAATAGGTTATATATTCTTTAGAGTCATTCTTGAACATGTCTCCTTTATATTCAGATAATCCTGATATTCTACCGGCGGGGCATTAGTAGGATTTTTTTTGGTGTCTGCTTTTGACTTTTGTTTGCTTCAAGTCAGGTGAGTGGATAATTTTCCATATGCATGAGAAATATTATAAATATTTGATTTGTTAATATGAATTAGATCATGCTTCTTGATAATATATATAGGTGGCTATTATCCTTGTTATGATAAGTATGATCATTTGTTGAATCTGAATTCTTGATATAAACCAGTATGTATTTTAGATTGACTTCTGAATTGATAGCTCCTCATTTGATTGATGTCATGAGTTGACCTTTGAGATATTAATATGTCTGCTTGATTATGATTATGATTATGACCCTATGGTATGTCAGTCAGAATACCCATGCTAACAGGGTAGTGTTAGTCTTTGTGCACATCGTATCTGAACCCTAGTTGGTCGGGGGAGTCACCAACCTGTATGGACTGATCATCCCACAGTACGGAGCCTCATGCTCATTACATTTTGATTTTCTGATGAATTTTACCATATGATATTCTTGTTATGACCTATTTGAGAAACCTTTTTATAAGAACATAAAGCCATACTTGTATATATATTTCTCATTGTTGTATTATCTCATGTGTGTATATTGAACGTTATCAACTCACTGAGTTGTTGAACTCACACTCTCATTATTTATCATTTTCAGGCTTATAGCTTAATAGCAGGTCACTTTTGTTGGACCTTTAGAACCTGCTCTTTTGGTTGTAATTCATACATTTTCCTTTATGCCTAATTAGTGCTCCAAAACTATGCAATTATATTAACTCTTGTATTAAGACAATTCAATTATATTATGAAGTTGATGTTGTTATTAATGCTGCGTTAAACTCTGATTGAGTTATGATAAGTTTGTGTGTAAGTTTGGGTTCGCATAGGTATGAAACTTTAGAGGGGAACCTTGCCTATGTGCCGGTCATAGATCCGGGATTCGGGTCGTGACAAACTTGGTATCAGAGCTTTAGGTTAATGAAACAATAGTATAATTAATTTCATAATAAGTGGAGCATTAGGATCCGTATTGTCTTGTTTGTCGGTTTTGAAATTTTGAATTCTCATCAAGCATGTCTTCTTCCTTGTAATAGATATGCTTTCCTATAATTTTGTAATAATTATCATGCTATTGTTCTAGCATGACTTAAGTGCTCTAACTTTTATTGTAGGAAATGCCAAGGAAAAGACGAATAGCTGATACTATTAGAGTAGATGATGATTAGGATGATGTCCCAATTGTGCGGTTGAGAACCGCAAGGCATAGAAGAAGGCGTGGTGCACCTGTGCCTCAACATGTTGAGGAGGTACCTCCACCAGTGGAGGAAGAGCCTCAGGAGATAGAAGAAAAAGATATGGTTGATGAAACAGGTGTGGGGATTGCTGACCCTGAGCCTGTTACAGAGGTTCTGCAACTTAGCCAGGTTGTGCGGACCTGGATAGAGTTTTATATGGAGAGAGAGAGAGAAGAAGGGATAGAGATGTAACCTCGACATCCCACACTGTTCAGGGAGTTAATATGCCATTGAATGACTTCATGAAGTTGGCACCTCCTATTTTTACTAAGATTGACAGTTCAGAGGATCTTCAGAGGTTCCTAGATGTTATTTGGTGACGGTGTGAAGCTTTAGGATGTACAGACCACCGAGCTGTGAGTTTGGCATCGTTCAGGCTGGAAGGAGATGTGGCAATCTCTTGGTTTGAGTCTAGGAAACGAGCAAGACTAGTAAATGCTCAGTGGACATGGAAGGAGTTTAGCTCCATGTTCTTAGACAGGTTTCTTCCTTAGAGTGTCAGGGATGCTCGACTTTATGAGTTTGAGAGGCTATCTCAGGGGAGCATGACAGTGGATGAGTATGATCTGAAGTTCACTCAACTGTCTAGGTATACAGAACATCTCTTACCTACTAAGGAGTGGAGGGTGAAGAGGTTCACTAGAGGACTTAAATCCTCTATGTATATGATGATGGTGTCATAAGTGTTTCCATCCTACTCCTCAGTTGTGAATAGCACCAGGTTGATAGAGGCACGAGAATTAGAGGATATGACTGCAGGCCAGTCTAAGAGGCCTAAAGAAGAGGGTCAGTCTTTTAGGCAATATGGATTGAGTGCAGGTTCGTCTAGGGGACGAAGTGGCCGTCAGGGCTCATGGGTTCAAAGGAGGTTTAGACAGAGACCGTTAGGTAGTGGCTTGGGTGGTCAGAGTGGCAGTAGTAGTAGTACTCAGAGTTTAGTTTAGACTGCACCTTGTAGTTCATTTGTTTCACCTGGAGATAGTTCTTCATGTAGCATTGTGGAGGAGGTCATACTAGTGTAGAGTGTTACAGAAGGACTGGGGCTTGTTTTAATTTTGGCCAGATAGGTCATAGGATCAGGGAGTGCCCGGGGAGATAGTTGTCAACTTCAGGATTATCTGCTTCAGTCCAACATCCTATTCAGGCACCATCGACGAGCTAGTCTGTGGCTCATGGGGGTAGAGGTTTTGGTGGCTGTAGTAAGAGAGGTCGGGGTGCAGGTGATAGAGGTCTAATACAATAGGGTCAGGGGCATGCCAGAGTTTTTGCCTTGACTCGGCAGGATGCTCAGGCATCTAATACAGTTGTTTCAGGTATTCTTCCTGTTTGCTCTTTTGAAGCAAAGGTGTTGTTTGATATTGGTGCAACCCATTCATTTGTGTCTCCATATTTTGCTATGAGGTTAGATAAACAACCAACCTTGTTAAAATCCCTAATTTCAGTCTCCACTCCCTTAGATGAATTAATATTGGTGAAGTATGTGTATCTGGATTGTGAAATAGAGATTGAAGATAAAATCTTTATGGGAGACTTAAATGTCTTAGATATGGTTGATTTTGATGTAATTTTAGGAATGGATTGGTTGGCAAAGCATAGGGCTTCAGTAAATTGTTGTGATAAGAAAATACTATTTGATCTAGATAAAGAAGTTGGGTTGGTATCTCAAGGAGATAAGATTGGGTCTCCATCAATTATGTTGTCGGCTATCTCGAGGAAAATGGCCCGAAAAGGGGTACAGTGTTACTTAGCATATATAGTGGATGTAGAGAAAGAAGTTCCTCAGTTAGACCAAGTCCCTATAGTCAGGGAGTTTATCGATGTCTTTCCCGATGACTTACCTGGATTGCCTCCATATAGGGAGATTGAGTTTTGTATTGATTTGGTTCCGGGTATTAAACCAATATCAATGGCACCATATAGAATGGCGCTAGCAGAATTGAGGGAGCTGAAGGAGCAATTGCAGGATTTGTTGGATAAAAAGTTCATCCGACCAAGTGTGTCCCCCTGGGGAGCCCTAGTGTTGTTTGTGAAGAAGAAAGATGGGTCATTGAGGTTATGTATAGATTATAGACAATTGAATCAGGTGACAGTTCAAAATAGATACCTACTCCCTCGTATTGATGATTTGTTTGACCAGTTGTAGGAAGCTCAATTCTTTTCTAAGATCGATCTTCGATCTGGGTATCATCAGTTGAGGATTAGGGAGACAGACATTTCAAAGACAGCTTTTAGAACTCGGTATGGTCATTATGAGTTTTTAGTGATGTCTTTTAGGTTGACGAATGCACCAGCAGCTTTTATGGATTTGATGAATAGAGTGTTTGGTTAGTTTATTGATCAATTTGTGATAGTTTTTATTGATGATATTTTGGTGTATTCGAGGTCTAAAGAGGAGCATGAGCAGCACTTGAGAATGGTGCTTCAAACTCTACGAGATCATCAATTGTATGGCAAGTTCTCAAAGAGTGAGTTTTGGTTGGAGAGTGTATCATTTCTTGGGCATGTAGTGTCAAGGAATGGGATTGAGGTTGATCCTCAAAAGATTGAAGTAGTTAAGCAGTGGCTTAGGCCTACTTTGGCAATAGAGATTAGAAATTTCTTAGGTTTGGCCAGCTATTATCGGAGGTTTATGGAGAACTTTTCTCGGATTTCTGCACCATTGACTAAGTTAACGCAGAAGAATGTTAAGTTTCAGTGGTCTGAAGCTTGTGAGAAAAGTTTCTTAGAGTTGAAAGAAAGATTGACTACAACGCCTATTCTAACAGTACCATCAGGTTTTGGTGGTTACACAGTGTATTGTGATGCTTCAAGAGTGGGGTTAGGATTGTTCTAATGCAACATGGCAAGGTTATTGCATATGCTTCACGGCAACTGAAGAAGCATGAATAGAACTATCCTACACATGATTTAGAGATGGCGGCTGTAATTTTTGCTTTGAAGATTTGGAGGCACTACTTATATGGTGAAACTTGTGAGATTTTTACAGATCACAAGAGTTTGAAATATATCTTTCAGCAGAGGGATCTAAACATGAGGCAAAGGAGATGGATGGAACTGCTGAAGGATTATGATTGTACCATACATTACCACCCGGGTAAGGCAAATGTAGTTACCGATGCTTTGAGTAGAAAATCATCAAGGAGCTTAGCTCATATTCAAGAGGTACGAAGACCTCTGATTAAGGAGCTGCATGAGTTAGTGGATGAAGGAGTCAGATTTGATCTTAGTAAAGCTGAAGCAATGATTGCTCATTTTCAGGTTAAGTCAGATTTGTTTGATAAGATAAAAGCAACTCAAAAGAAGGATGATTCACTACTCAGGATCAGAAATGAGGTTGAGCAGGGTAAGGCTGCAGGTTTTGTGATAGGTGATGATGATGTACTGAGATATAGAGATAGGCTTTGTGTACTTGATGTAGATGATCTGAGGAAAGAATTGATGGTAAAAGCACATCAGAGAATTTACACAATGCATTCAGGTTCCACCAAAATGTATAAAGACCTTAAGGTATGTTATTGGTGGAATAGGATAAAGGCTGATGTAGCAGACTTTGTTTCTAGGTGTTTGACCTGTAAGAGGGTAAAGGGTGAACACCAGAAGCCTCCTAGATTGTTGCAACCATTGTTGATTCCAGAATGGAAGTGGGAAAGGATCACAATGGACTTTGTGATAGGATTGCCTAGGAGTTAGGAGGGTTATGATTCGATATGGGTGATTGTTGATAGGTTGACAAAATCAGCCCATGTTCTGCCAGTTAAGATTACTTATGGATATGCAAAGTTAGCGGAATTGTTTATTAGTGAGTAACACATGGATCAAGTCAAATTAGTCACTACTCTTCATAGTGGTAAGGTTATTGAAAAACCCTCTCTTAAACCTTATGAGAAAGATGATGAGTCAATCTCTGAGGGTAAGGAAGGGGTTGAATATAAAAATTGCAAAGAAAAGACTAATTCTCCGCCAGCACTTCCATTTCCTCAAGCCATGACCAAACAAAGGAAAGTAAATCACAACTCTGAAATTTTTGAAACTTTCAAACAGGTAAGAATTAATATACCTTTGATGGATTCTATTAAACAGGTTCCTTTCTATGCTAAATTTTTGAAAGATCTATGCACTCTGAAGAGGAAACTGAATGTGAAAAAGAAAGTCTTTCTAGCCGAACAAGTAAGTGCTATTCTTCATAACAATAATGCTTTGAAATATAAAGACCCTGGTTGTCCTCCAATTTCTTGCTTTATTGGAGAGTATAAAATTAAAAGAGCCTTACTTGATCTCGGTGCTAGTGTGAATTTACTTCCATATTCAGTTTTTTATAGTCTCAATCGAGGTGAGTTAAAACCAACTTCTATAACTCTTTTACTTGCCGATAGATTTGTAAAAGTGCCCAAAGGAATAGTGAAAGATGTGTTATTACAAGTCGATACATTCATTTATTTTGTGGATTTTGTTATCTTGGACACACAACTTGTTGAAGTATGTAATTCATTTCCTGTTATTTTAGGACGTCTGTTTCTTGCAACTTCTAACGCATTGATTAATTGTAGGAATGGACTGATGAAGCTATCATTTGGAAACATGACATTGGAGATGAATATTTTCAATATTTGCAAGCAACCTAGAGATGATAATGATTTGCAAGAAGTAGATCATATTGATGAAGTAGTTTATGATTAACTTGAATCTACTTTAAGTAAAAATGAGTTGGATGAATCTGAAGATTTGCAAATGATTTATTCTGAGGAAGAAATCACAAATGAAAAGCGCACCGAAAATGTTGATGTGGATCGTTTGTCAAAAGTGACAACAAATTCGACATCTGATATCACACCAATCAATTATTACTTTCCCGACAAATCCTTACTTTCTCCTAGTCTAATGCCTTGGTATAATAAAAATATCAATTTTCTTGCTTTAGGAGATTTGCCAGCTGATTAGAGTACCCAAGACAAAGAAAAGTTTTTGAACGAAGTGAAGAACTTTTATTGTGATGACCCTAACTTATTCAACTATTGTCCTGATCAAATATTTCAAAGATTAATTCCCGACAATGAGGTAAGTAGTGTCATTAAACTTTGTCATTCTGAAGCATATGAAAGTTATTTCTCGTCAAAAAAGATAGCTTCAAAAATCTTTCAAAATGGATTTTATTGGCCTACCATGTTCAAGGACACGCATGCATTCTGCAAAACTTGTGAAAATTATCAAAAAGTTGACATTGGTCAAAAAGTTTTATTTTATAATTCTCAACTCTATTCATTCCCTAGAGAGCTAAGATCAAGATGGAACAATCCTTATGGGGCCTGTGATATTGAGAATTCAATAAATGACAATGTTTTAAGGAAAATGGTATACTTATTTAACATGTATTTTTTAAACCTTAATTTACACACACACACTTTAACATATGATTGTGGGTTGCATATTGGATTATTACATTATTTATGTTCTTTTGTTAAAGGTAACAACTAAGGGAAATGGATAGTATATAATTTAAAAAAAAAAGAAAAAAGAAAAAAATGATAATAATAAAAATATAGATAAGTTTGGTTTCGTAACCTCCCTAACCTAAGCAATTAAGCCCGAAGGGGTGTTTTAACACCTAATACCCTAAAGTCAACTGACTTGGGAGCTATTGGCCCAAACCTTATTACATGGGTTGAGGAGAAAAGCTTAAGGGAATCAAACATTGCACTATCTACATATCAGTATCTGCGACCCGAGTTACTAAGCTCGTAGGGGTGTCTTAACACCTAATGCCCTAAGACCAACTGGTCTGGAAGTCATTAGTTGAAAGCTCGTTGTATGGGTTAAAGATGCATGGTGTTTTAAATTATATGTATATATATATTAAAAAAAAAAGACAAAAATAATAATCCCAACCCAAAGAAGTTAACCTTAAACATTAGAACAAAAATTTTATTTTCTTCCAAGAAAAGCCCCATAATTATGTATTGATATATTGAGTACAAAAGAAAGGTTTATGAATATCTTGTTAAGAGGTATTGAGCATGTATATAAAACAAGAGTTTGTTTATCTAGATAGATTAATGGAAGTTAAATGATGATTACCTTGCTTTGTGGAATTTGCAAAGTATTTTTCTATTTTAACGTTTTGATTACTAAGAAATAGTAATAAGCTAGTTGGGGGGGTGTGATTGATACTTAAAAGTGTATTTTTATCAAGGTTTTATATCATCATTTTGCACTTGAAGTATCAATAACTCCTTAACTAAAGCATGTTTTATAATAATATATCTAATAATATAAGATACCTTTAATTTATGGTAAATGTTCATTTTAAATATAGGTCTATCATATAAATTAAAGGATTGATTGATGAATTTAAGAACTGGAATTGAAAGGATAAAGAGATGGCCAAACTTAAAAAAGAGATGTCAGTGCAATCCAAACCAGAACACTGTTCGGTAATTGGATCATATCTGGAGCTATAGATCTCAGATTTAGGTCTACTTTATATGGATAGAAAGGTAAGATATAGGCCTACAACTTTCATATGGAGCCTAAGTAAGGTAAGACATAGGCCTATAACTTTCATATGGAGCCCAAGATCTAAAAAGGTCATTTTCAAGTCCAAATTGTTGCAACAACAAAGAAGCCCGAATCTGTCCTCCAGCCCGAGCACTGTTCAATATTTTATCCATATCTGCAGTTCTAGAAGTCAAAATGAGCTGAAGTTTTTACCAAGAAAGCTGAGACAATTTTCTACAACTTTTATGTTTTTAAGTGGCTCCAATTTTAACGTTATTAATGACGTTTTGGGCAGACAAGAGAAGATAAGGATTGTCACCAAGTCAAGAGTTGGTCACCCACTCATTAATTAGTCATCAAATCAATAGTTCCCAATGTTGGCCTATAAAAGGAGGCATTTGCCATGCATTTAGGCATCTTGGTTTCCAGATCAAGATCACGCTCTTGCTTTCTCTCTTTGTATTTTTTGTAATGTTTATGCTTTGCTTTCATTAATATCAAGTTTATTGACATGACTAAAAGATTGATGTCTTCTCCCAAGTGCAGGAGTGTCGAAGTAATAAATAACCCATCAAGACCGGGGTTGAACTACAGGGAGGTTAATTGTATAAATTATAAACGACAATAGTACAACAACAATAATAATAACAACAACAATAATACTAATAGTAATAACAACAATGACAATAACAATAATAACTATAATAATAATAATAATAATAATAATAATAATAATAATAAAGAAAGAGAAGAAGAAGAAGATGATGAGAACTTGGAGATGGAAAATTAATGTAAGGATTAAACAATAATAATAACAAATGTCAAGGTTAGAGGTTTCACTAATGGTATGTCAAACAAGTATAGTATAAACTTTTATTATTTAATTGGAAACCACACATAAAGGAGGTTCCAATCAGATTATAAATTGTTAACATGATTACATTAGTCATCTTATTCAATTAATGCTAATACTTGTAAATCTCGTCAAGTATTACATTAGTCATCTTATTCAATTAATGCTAATACTTGTAAATCTCGTCAAGTATTCATGATTATAACTTATGTTAACAACAAATCAAGTTCCTTTCATAGCTTAGGTGTCGGTTATACCATACAGTATGGGCTATGAAAGTGCCAAGCATTTGTTGTACCAAGTGTTATACAACATAAATCAAGATTAGTCATTTAACAAGCAAAGTATTAAAGAGTGAACAAGATAACAAATATAAAACATGTTAGTATCAAATATTAAAGTCCATATTAAGTTTACACTATACTTATTCTTACACCATTAGTGTAACCTTTTCACCTTGACATAATAAACTTAGCTAGACATAATGAAAGAAAGAAAAATAGATAAACAAAATAAGAACATAAATAAGATAAAAGTTAACTAAGTAAAGGAAAGGAAATGAAAGGCATAAACTTGATAGCAATGAAAGCAAAGCATAAACATTACAAAAAATACAAAGAGAGAAAGCAAGAGCATGATCTTGCTCTGGAAACCAAGATGCCTAAATGCATGGCAAATGCCTCCTTTTATAGGCCAAAATTGGGAACTATTGATTTGATGACTAATTGATGAGTGGGTGGCCAACTCTTGACTTGGTGACAATCCTTATCTTCTCTTCTCTGCCCAAAACGTCATTGATAACGTCAAAACTGGAGCCACTTGAAAACATGAAAGTTGTAGGCAATTGTCTCAGCTTTCTTATGTAAAAACTTCAGTTCATTTCGAGTTCTAGAACTCCAGATATGGCCAAAATACTAAACAGTGCTCGGGCTGGAGGACAGATTCGGGCTTCTTTGTTGTTGCAATAATTTGGACTTGCAAATGGCCTTTTTAGATCTTGGGCTCCATATGAAAGTTATAGGCCTATGTCTTACCTTTCCATCCATATAAAGTAGACCTAAATCTGAGATCTATAGCTCCAGATATGACCCAATTATCGAACAGTGTTCCGGTTTGGATTGCACCTACATCTCTTTTCGAAGTTTAGCCATCTCTTTGTCCTTTCAATTTAGGATTGCACCGACATCTCTTTTCTAAGTTTGGCCATCTCTTTATCCTTGCAATTTAAGTTCTTAAATTCATCAATCAATCCTTTCATTTATGTGATAGGCCTGCATTTAAAATGAACATTTACCATAAATTAAAGGTATCTTATATTATTAGATATATTATTATAAATATGCTTTAGTTAAAGAGTTATTGATACTTCAAGTGCAAAATAATGATATAAAACCATGATAAAAATGCACTTTTAAGTAATAATCATTTATGTCTTTCAATTCCTTTCCTTTTCTTTGTTAACTCTTATCTTATTTATGTTCTTATTTTGTTTATTTTTTTTCTTTCATTATGTCTAGCTAAGTTTATTATGTCAAGGTAAAAAGGTTACACTAATGGTGTAAGAATAAGTATAGTATAAACTTAATATGGACTTTAATGTTTGATACTAATATGTTTTATATTTGTTATCTTGTTCACTTTTTAATACTTTGTGTTTTGTATTTGTTATCTTGTTCACTCTTTAATACTTTGCTTGTTAAATGACTAATCTTGATTTATGTTGTATAACACTTGGTACAACAAATGCTTGGCACTTTCATAGTCCATACTGTATGGTATAACCGACACCTGAGCTATGAAAGGAATTTGATTTGTTGTTAACATAAATTATAATCATGAATGCTTGACGAGATTTACAATTATTAGCATTAATCGAATAAGATGACTAATGTAATCATGTTAACAATCTATAATCAGATTAGAACCTCCTTTGTGTGTGGTTTCCAATTGAATAATAAGAGCTTATACTATACTTGTTTGACATGCCATTAGTGAAACCTCTAACCTTGACATTTGTTATTATCATTGTTATTATTAGTAGTACTGCTAATACTACTACTACTACTATTATTATTATTATTATTATTATTATTATTGTTGTTGTTGTTGTTGTTGTTGTTGTTGTTATTGCTATTATTGTTGTTTATAATTTGTACAATTAACCTCCCTATGGTTCAACCCCGGTCTTGCCGGGTTATTTATTACTTCGACACTCTTGTACTTGGAAGAAGACATCAATCTTTTAGTCGTGTCAGTCTTTAAACTCATTATAGTACAAATAGCCTTATTTGGACCCACCCCATATAAGTACCAATTTAGGCATAGGATGCATTAATGGCCCAATATCCATATAATTATTTTCTCATGAATTTTGCTCAAATAATCTTTCTGAATCTATAGAGATGAGATATGCTCAATTTATATAATTTCCAAATGCTTTCTATACACCTAAACAAAAAACCTCTAGCCAAATCTAGTTAATTCAATAAACAAAATATGAGCACGTATTTTAAACACTTGTCATCATGGAGATTAGTTCAACATTTATCATCAACTGCGTATAACTCACACAAATAAAAAATAATTACAACTTTTATAAGACAATTGTCATTATTAAACCTTTGTCCTAAAGTATTTCAATGCTATAGATGACAAAAAAAAAATATTAACAAGTTTACCCTTGCAATTTGCATGGATACACCTATATAAAGTCAAAACTATATAAACAACCTCACACCTTACCCTAAGGTAAGATCATATTTTTCCGCTTGTTAAGCTATAAATATTGTTTTATAATTAAATATACCCGTACATAACATTACAAAGCCTTTATCTCCAACCTAAACTAATTTGGATATAGGAAAATCTTCAAACCCATAAAAAACCTCATACCAAAGTCTTAATATCAAAGAAAAGGTCGTAGCCCTTGTTTTACAGGTCTATCATTGCTTTTATATTTCCAGACTTTAATGGTCTCATGATCTTCAAACCCATATTGAATTTTTATCTTGTCCACTTATAAAGCTTTCCTGTAAAAAAAGAAGAGTACTTCCTCAATTGGACACACAAAGTTAATTTAGAAGCTCGTTGTAAGCCAAAAAGATATGGCTAGTTCCATCAGACACCATTGCAATTCAAGCTTCATCTTTTATTATTACCACTACTTACAATCTTATTCTCATAATCTTGCATATATTGATTTTTTTTATTTATTTTTTTCATTTCTATTTTCCAATGTTTTTCTATAATGTCCCATGAAAAAGTAAAATGGATTTATTCACCACTTCTTGTGTATCATACTTTTAAGTTGTACTATAAACATAAAAACACAACTATTTCATGTGATACGAATCAAGTTAAGTCTGAACTTCTCCTTAAAATGTATGTTGATCAGTTTTAACATTCCACATAGCCCTCCAAATAGGGTTTCTTCTCTGATTAACTCCTATTCTCATTGATTCGTCACACTATCTTGTTGTCTTATTATAGTCATTTTATTTTTTATATCCTTCATCACCCTAGTTAAAAGCTCATGTTATTGGGCAAAAGCTTGCATCTAAAAGGTGTTATCTAATTTTGGTGTCATATAGTTGTTATTTTTAAACAACTTTGAATTTGTAAAAATTAATTAGTGGCAAGGAAAATATATATCCCTACAACTCTCATGTTTCACACAATTCAAGGCTTTTCACTCCATTGTTCTAGCTATGCCTTTGACCTCTCGACTCATCTTCTCGCAATTCTTTCGGAACTAAAAATAAACGAACCAAAGTTAATGGCTATCATAACACAATCCAAATATACATAATGACTATATAATCAATCAAATAGTAAAACAAGCAAAACAAAATATGAATGATATGAAGACTTGAAATAAAACAAAAGCAAAAACTTAATGAAAACACTTATTTGACTCCAAGATAACCTAAATATAACATAAATAAATTGAATAAGTTATAAAATAGTAGTAAATACATTTTTATAACTTGACACAAATCTAACACATTACATAATTTTAAGCACCAGAATTGAAACCCAGGCCAAACGATATTAGAACAATCTTAAATTCGATATATAATACCCTTGTAATAAATAAACAACATATCTCAGTTTATAAATCATTATTTTATGCCTAGGTATCGAAAACTCATATATGATAAATTTGTAGTAGAATTTAACTTAGAATCGAGACCCCAATCAAACGGTTTCGAAAAGAGAATAAATTTAATATATAGAGTGCTTTCACCTCAAATAACCAATATAACAGTTTTGAAGTGAGTTCAATCTGGTATGATTTGGTTTCTCTATTGTTTGTGTTTTCTTGATAGAATTGAAACAAGCTTCAACATCTATTCTTCTTCTTCTTATTTTTTTTTTTCACTTTTAATGCTACTAATATGTTTATGAATGGTACAAAATAAAACAAACCTTTTTTTCTTTTTTATTTTGGTACTTAGATGCTGAAAACACAAAAAGAAAATGAAGACTAGAAAACACAACTAAACTTAAGAAATACAAAGAAAACAAAAATTTTAAAAAGATATAACCTGATTTCAGAGCCTAGCTCTAATACCAACTGATGTACACTTATTAATCACATGGTCAAACAACTCCCAATAAAATAGATAACAATCGAGAAAGCTAAAAATTAGGTTTGATAAAACATTATACCTAAGAACCAAAAAGGTATTGCAAAAAAACTTGGATCCAGAGATAACCTTATATCTACGAGCCCTATGTATGTGAATGACACAACAATGCTAGTTAATCTTTAATACGTTAGTGTGTGATCTTTGTTCTTGCATAGAAAGGTTGTTTTGCCACAAACAAATAAAAAAAAACTCACGTTTATTCTTCAACTTAAAAACAAAATTTACAGCTAAAGAAAACATAATATAGTCTCTTCTAATTAGCCCTGACGAACCCCTTTTGGGTCGCAAACTAATGGGACTAAACTAGTAATCAACTAATATAAGTTCAATAATAAAATAAACTTATAAATAATGTCTAATAGGTCAGAACAAATTCAAATTAAAAATAATTATTTAACATTAAATAAATAAATTAATAAAATAGGATAATAAAAACAAAGTTTTAATGTAAAAATTCCTCAATGTAGCCTGCTGAGTCTCTGATTTTCGTATATTATTGGCAGATTTCAGTCTTAACTTCAAACATGTCGTTCTCTCTTGTCTAGATGAATTATTAGGCCTATCATGTATGGTCAAAAAGCTTAAGATGTCTAGTAGTTAGAAAGCTTAAGATGTCTAGTTTCTATCCAAACTTGAATAATAGAAAAGTTATACATGTAATTCTAGATATGTTCCAAATAGTACATGAAGGTCTAGTCTAATAGATTTGACAAGATTTATCTAGTAATTTCAATCCTTTGATATAATATATTCTCTTGTGTGTAATATTTCCTTGTAAAGTTTCAGCTCACTCTAATGTATTGTTTAAGAAATATGTCTAATCTTACAAAAATAATCAACAGATATTTTAAAGCTAAATTCGAACATCACTATGTTTGTATCATCATGGGTCAAGAATTTCTTTCATGATTACATAGTTAAGGTAATCTAACCATATATCATTGCCATGTGAAACTTTATGCTGTAAGTTAATTAAACAGGGAATTGTTTGTTTGTTCTTTTAGAAATACAATGTGTCACTCTTGCCTGGATACCATGAATGGAATTGAATTAAAAAAAGCACCACAAAGAAGCTTTGGAATGAGAAATTTTAAATATGTGAATACCATAAAAGAAGCCCTCGAGAGTGAATGCCTTATAACAGTCTCTTATGCTGGTAATATTACTTTTTTAGCTAGAGATCCAATGTTATGGTACACGTGTAATACTTTTTTTTAATGAAAAATTAAGTGTCATTAATAATATTTCTATAAATCAAGATATAACAAGCAAAAAGTGGCAAATTACATTCATGGTACACGTGTAATACTTTTTTTTAATGAAAAATTAAGTGTCATTAATAATATTTCTATAAATCAAGATATAACAAGCAAAAAGTGGCAAATTACATTCATGGTACACGTGTAATACTTTTTTTTTAATGAAAAATTAAGTGTCATTAATAATATTTCTATAAATCAAGATATAACAAGCAAAAAGTGGCAAATTACATTCATGGTACACGTGTAATACTTTTTTTTAATGAAAAATTAAGTGTCATTAATAATATTTCTATAAATCAAGATATAACAAGCAAAAAGTGGCAAATTACATTTAGTTAGGAGGTTCATGAAAAAAGGATAGAGAGATAATAAGTAAAGCTACGAAGTAATGGTTCAAAACTTCATACCTAATCATAATGATAGCATTTCATTGCTACTTTCTTACTTTCAATCCATTAGCATTGCCATTGAAGGAACAAGTGCTCTTTTAGGAATGAAGTTACTAGATTTCTAATTTGATGTGTAACGTCTAGAGAAAAAATTTGTTTTTAAACTAAATAGACAAAGAGAAACTCAAAAGAAATTTTGGTTGGGTTAAAGTTTTATAATGATATATACCATGATTGACTGAAATTAACTATGATATTTTGGTTGGGTTAAAGTTTTATAATAATATCTACCATGATTGACTGAAATTAACTATGATTAATCAAAATCGACCATATTAACAATCGATCAATTCCTTTCCTTACTAATTAACCTTCGCAAAAGTCAATATACATTTTTGTGAAGATCAATAGCATGAAGAAACACAAAGTGATATGATGGCCATAAAATAAAAAGATGATATGGACAAAAAACGATAGGAGAGAGAAAAGAAAAAAGAAAATAAAAAAATGAAAAATGAAGCATCAGAGACACACCAGAGCTCCGATGATAAAATTGTCAACACCACCAAAAAGATATCGACGAGATGAATCTATAGACACTATGGAAACCCAACTTTGAAGCTTGTGATAAGTCACATTGTAATCTAAAGGTTTACTTGCTAGCATCTCATTACCAACTCCAATGTTGATTTTTCATGATGTTTATGGATTCGTCTCGTCTATATCCTTCCAATAGTCCTAAGAGTTTCATCATCATAACTTTTATGTATCTAACATCTCATTCATTTATTTTTTTTCTTTTTTCTTTTTTTTTATATGTCATTCATGTCATTTAGTTGTGCATCTGTTACATGTGCAATTATGAATTTTAATAGGTTACACATGTGTTACAAGCACAACAATTGATTGTGGATGTAATAAATGTGTAACTATTATTTTCGTATTCAAGTGAGAATTATCTTTTTAATTGTGCTAATTTGAGAAGTAAAACAGTCCCCTATACTATTATGGAAAATAATCTTCATATTTGACTACTAACTTTAATTTTTACACTTCTAATTATCTCAGCATCGGAAGAGATTCTAATAACCAGTTATATTATTTGTTTTTTTAGAATAATAATGATCACTTACATGTTTATGGAATTATTTACAAGAATTTTAATAATAAACAAGTTTCAAAATTTTAAATCGATTCACTTAACATAAATTTTATGAGAACATCGGTGAAAAGATTAGTTTAATTGTATAAGCATGCCTTTGTGTTTGTTTTTTATTAAAAAAATAATAATTTTAGCATGCTCAAGTTTTAAAAATCACAATTGAATTCTTGATATTTTGAATTCGTGAAAGAATTAATCTCTCATCTATATTCTGATTTTTTTTTCCTCTATCATTCTTTCTTAAAATTAATTTGTCGAAGGACAAGCTTGTTAATCTATCAATACAGGACTCACGTTGTTCTTTGGTTAGAGAATCTGGTTTTGACAAAAAAAATCTAAACATAAATGTAAACCTTACTCAATCTTTTTTTAAACAATATAAATACGTCGGAAGAATGGTGGTTGGATTATAAAAGTCATTCACCTCCATTTGAGGTTTTTTAGATTATATTTGTTTTTGTATTTAAAAAAATTATTTTTTTTTGTTTTACTTAAATTAATAATTTTTTGATTATTTTGAAACACTAATATTAAAAAATTTGTTTTACTTAAATTAATAATTTTTTGAAATTTTTTGATTATTTTGAAACACTATTATTAAAAATAATTAATAAAAACTAAAAAAATTATTTTAATATATTTTTAAATAAAAAATATTTAAAAAATAATCACATTCATGTTAACTATCCTTGTTTTTCAATGCTTTAGGTTTGTCTTTATTGAATGTAATATTGAATCATTTATGGTGCCCTCTATGAGAGGCAAACCTCTACGAGAGGTTCATCTGATTTTTTTAAAACTGATTTCCACTGACTAAAAGTACACAATCAATTAAAAAATAAAATATTTTATATTTATAAAACAGAGTTGATATTAGGAAAAAAAATCACATGAATTATTTTAGTTAAACACGTTACAGTTTTATAAACTAAAATAAAACAATATTTTATTATTTATGGAGTGTTAATCTTTTTTAATATAATTTGATCCTCATTTTCAACATTTACAATTTGATCATAAAACTTTATTTTTTCTCACTCTTTAAGCCTTACATATTAAAAAAGAAGAGAAAAATTACTGCAAATAAAGACAAGAGACAAAGTTTTTTACCATAAATATTTTATTGAGAAAAAAAGGATCAATTTTGAAGGAAATTAGATCATCTTTAAAAGAGATTGTTTAGATCTCTAATCATGTTAGAAAAGATATATTAGAGTTTGAGAGTTTGATTTAATTTTGAATTTTAAGACTAATTAAAGTGAGTTTAGGGCATTAATTGTTTTTGCTAATTTTTATATAATCTTCTCAAATTAATTATACTTTACTTTCAAGTATAGTCATATAAAAAACATAAAGGCATTTTTTCTTTTTTATTGAAATGATGAACTTCCTATAAATTTAATAAATTTTTTAAGAATTTCATAAATATTATTTATTGCTTAAATATAAATATATGGCTTGGAGGGGGGAATTAAGGTAGTGTACTTTTCTATCCAGCATAATACAATATTGCATCCAATAAAATATCTTGCTTGGAATGGAAACAATGCTTGAGTACAGTGAAGAGCACTCAAGCCACCAAGCAAGCCCACTTCCAACCATCCCTCCTCGTGCACCGTCAGATGATATGACCAGAACGAGCAGCAATGATTAGATGTCTCGTGCACGTCCACCTAACGGTGGGATCCCATTTTACATCGCATTATATAAATCAATTGTGTATTTAATAGTGCGGTAATGTTTAGTTTTAAAATAATTTTTTATATTAAAATATATTTTAATAATATATTTTTTATTTTTTTAAAATTATTTTTAATATTAATATATAAAAACGATCCAAAATATACAAACTATATTAAATTTTAACAAAAAAAAAAATTAATCTTTTAAAAACACATGTTAAACCACGTTTCCAAATAATACTTAAATGTTATGGATATGGAACACCACAGGGTTATGTTTTATTGTGGGTTTGTAAAAAAATTATAAAAAAGTTCAATGAATAAAAATTATTGTAATTTAAAATATTTTTAAGGAACGAATTATAAAATTAAAATTTTAAACTGTTTAATATTAAAAAAAATCAACAAAAATAATTTAAAAAATAAAAAAATAAAAGGAAAAAAAATCAAGTAAGGAAATACTGTAGCAATTTATAATATTTTATAAAAAAAATTAACATTGTAATTTTTAACCAACTTAATATTGAAAATAATAAAATTGATAAAAATAATTTAAAAAATCATAACTATAAAAATCATGTTGGGAAATACCGTAGAAATCCACGGTGTTTTAAAGAAAAAAACTAAGAAACTAAATTCTCAACTAACTCATTATGAAAAAAATTAAATCAACAGAGATAATTGTAAAAAAAATCATTTGAAAAAATAATATAGAGAAACACTGTAGGAGTCCAGAGTATTTTAAAGGAAAAAACTACAAAAATAAATTTTCAACCAGCTCAATATTAAAAAACTAAAATTTATAAAAATAATTATGAAAAATTCAACCAGCTCAATATTAAAAAAATAAAATTTATAAAAATAATTATGAAAACAATAAAAGAAAAAAAGAAGATAATTTTGAAAAAAAAGCAAAAAATAAAATATATATATAAAAAAAAGTAATGTGGGAAAAGTTAAAGCTAAATTCTCAACCAGCTCAATATTAAAATCATTTAGGAAAACACTGTAGCAATCTATAGTATTTTATGAACAAATATATAATTGTAATTTTCAACCATCTCAATATTAAAAAAAAAGGATCAACAAAGATAATTTTGAAAAATATAACAAAAAAAGAAAAAAAATCATGCAGAGAAATACTGTAGCAATTTATAGTATTTCATGAGAAAATCTATAGTTGTAATTTTCAACTAGCTTGATATTAAAAATAATAAAATCAATAAAGATAATTTAAAAAAATCATAACAAAAAAAAATATGGAAAAAAATTATAGTAATCAACGGTGTTGTAAAGAAAAAAACTATAAAACTAAATTTTCAACTATCTCTATATTAAAAAAATAAAATCAACAAAAACAATTCTAAAAAAATAAAAATAAAAAGATAATTTTGAAAAAAAGCAAAAAGAAAAAATAGAAAAAATATGTGGGAAAAGTTAAAGCTAAATTCTCAACCAGCTCAATATTAAAATCATTTAGGAAAACACTGTAGCAATCTATAGTATTTTATGAACAAATATATAATTGTAATTTTCAACCATCTCAATATTAAAAAAAAAAGATCAACAAAGATAATTTTGAAAAATATAACAAAAAAAAAATCATACAGGGAAATACTGTAGCAATTTATAGTATTTCATGAGAAAATCTATAGTTGTAATTTTCAACTAGCTTGATATTAAAAATAATAAAATCAATAAAAATAATTTAAAAAAATCATAACAAAAAAAAATATGGAAAAAAATTATAGTAATCAACGGTGTTGTAAAGAAAAAAACTATAAAATTAAATTTTTAACCAATTCAGTATGGAAAAAAATAAATTCGATAAAGATAATTTTAAAAAAATCAGTTAAAAAAACATGTGCAGAAACACTGTAGCAATTCACAGTGTTTTAAAGAACTATAAATCTAAGATTTCAATCAGCTCAATATAAAAAAAATAAAATCAATAAAGATAATTATGAAAAAATTAAAAAAATATTAAAAAAACCATGTAGAGACAAACTATAGCAATTTACATTGTTTTTGTTTTTAAACTAAAAAACTAAATTCTCAACTAACTTAATAATAAAAAAATAAAATAGACAAATAATTTTGAAAAAAACAAAAAATTAGCAAAAAAACATATAAAAAAGCTAAAACTCAATCTAAACCAGCTCAATATTGAAAAAATAAATTTAAAAAAATATGTTAAAAAATACAGTAACAAAATAAAAACTATGTGAGAGAAATATTATAGTAATCTACAATGTTATTTTTAAAAAAATTATAAAACTAAATTTAAAAAAAAAATTGACAAAAAAAAACATATGAAAAAGCTAAAACTCAATCTCAATTAGCTAAATATTAAAAAAAAATTGACAAATATTAATTTTTAAAAAATCATAAAAATAAAAAAAAATTATATTGAGAAATATTATAGCAATTCACAATATTTAAAAGAAAAAATTATATATCTAAATTTTTAATTAGTTTAATATTTAAAAAAATAATAAAAATAATTTTGAAAAAATAAAAATAAAGAAGAAATCAATTTTTTTAAAAAAAACAAACATGTAAGAAAAAAAGGAATAAAAACAAGATATATAATATGCGCGTTTCAGAGTTGTTGATAATATATAAAAACGTACAATGTAATATTTATATCATAATGAATCAGTGCGTCAGTCCACAGCGACATCATACGCTAGAGATCAAACTCGTAGGTTGGAAAACCCTCAAACCCACGCCGTCTCGTCATTTCACGTGCTTACGTGGGAATTAAAGAAGAGTGACGTGACAGGGGTCGTACGTACGCACCCTTGTGCAGTTTAGTGAAGGCCCCTGAATATATAGGATAAATTGGGCATTTAAAAAAAGAATGAAATGTCGAATTAACACTAGAGAAAGAAATTTCGGTAAAGGAGCACATTTTTTGAAGTCATGGTTCAGACAAGTGACAATTAATCAAATACTGCGTTTTTAAATGCAGCATCAATTAAATTTTATGGCTATTTGTTCGACTAGCAGAAGTTGGACAGATACAGACTTTACTCGATTCCACATACGTAATATTATTATATTCAAACCATTTTAAATAAAAAAAATCAACCATTATTTTAAAATTATCATCACACATAATTAATATAAAATAATATCAATGTTCATTAATTTCATACTTTCAAGTTATTTTACTATTAATATCATTATAATTCCATTTAAATTCACCATAAATAATTATTTTCATTTCTTTTTACCTATAACATGTCTTAATTACTATTTAACAACAAATTATCCTTGTTATTGTATATAATACTAATCTTCACGTAAGGAATATTAGTGTCATTATAATGATATAATAGAAATATATTTTAAAAAAATCAAATTAGATTTTAATCATTTGAATTCAATTTTAACTAAATTGCTTTACCTCTAATTTTAATTGAGAAAATTCATACTAAATTCAATCAAATTCTCAAAATTTAACATAAAAAAAACTTGACAAAAAATAAATATAATTCATGATATTAAATCTAATTGATATTTTCATTCTTAATTATATTAAATCAAACTCAAATTCATAATAAATTAAAATAATTCAATGCAACGTGTAATTCATCATAATTATATCGTATTTATGTTCTACTACATGAAATCAAAATCATCAAGTGTAATTAATTATATTATTAGCTGATTCTAACAATTAATATTTAATATTTAATTCAACAGCTTATTCAATATTAAACGCAACACATAATTAATTTAGTTTATTTTCATGTTTAACTATATCAAATCAATTTTAATTAAAGGTATTTATAATTAATTTATTATTAATTCAATAAACTCTAAATTCATTATAAACTCTAAATCCAACATAAATAATTATTTTATTTCAACTAAATCAAATATAAATTTATAATAATAATAATATAGTATATTTATTTTATTTATAACACTAGAAAAAGGGTTGGAGTAACAATAACAACAAAGAAAACAATGAATTTTAAATATAAAAATATCCAAGAATACTTATATATTAGGATCAATTCAATTTTTGGTTGTTTTAAGTATAAAATAAAAATATTTAATAGATTTTTTAAAGATATAAGTGGTGAGGGGGAGAAATGATTTGATACCAAAGAAAACTTAAATTTTAATTATTATCACAGATAAAAATAATGATATTTATTTAAAAACAATATAAAATAAAAATATATTATATCACTACGTTTTTTTTTAAAGACTCCAAAACTTTAAATTTAGTGTGCTGACTTAAAAAAAGAAAAGAAAAGAAAAAACCCAAAAGATAGGACTTTAAGCTTTTTGCTCCACAAAGTCGCGTGCACCCATCCCCGTGCATGTTTTTACAATTTTATCGAAATGCACGCGATCTCCAGAGAAGTGAGATGGACGCGCTCTCGTGAACGGAAATTTGGGTGTTTTAGGGGCAAAGCATGGCACAGGCATTACCCCTTTCTGGATCAAAGAATTACTTCTCCTCCTCAACTTAGCTTTATATGACCGACGCCAACTGACGGCATCTTTAGCACCGTTAAGCATCGCTGATCTGTTCCTTTTTTTCTCTTGCTCCCTGTCAATGATATGATGTCACATTTTAAATAAAGAAAACCCACCTAACATATTATTCCTAAAATAACACACTTGTTATTAGATTGATTTTTTTAAAATATTTTAATAATTTTGACTTTAATGATTTTAATATGAGAAAATCAAAATCATTCAATAGTACATAAAGCACATTAATTTTATATTTTTTTCAAATAAAAATATCATTTAAAAAAAATACTTCAATCATAACACTAAATAATATTTATATATAATAACACTGAGATGGTGTAAATCAATTCATTAGACTTTAAGTTTACTCTTTAGATGTTATAAGTTACAATCTTATAAATTTTAGAATTACTAAATATTTATATGTTTACTAATTTTATAACTCATGAAAATAAAAATTAACTTGAATATCTCATTAATAATAATAAAAAATTGCATATAGTAAAGATGCCAGGCTTATTAACCCATTGCATTTTAAGTGATTAAAATATGCAAACTGGATTAAGAAAAGAAAAAAAGAAAGAAAGAAAAAATATCATGTGATCGATTGAGGTTATGATTAAGGTCTGCTTTCTACATGCATTTTGCCCAGAAATCATCAATGGAAACCTAGAATTATAGGTGTAAGTATGATATTAATTAAAGATATCAGAATAATAAAAAAGCATCTAGAATTTATCAATTTAAATAAAAATAACTTTCAAATACCATGTCAAATACATTGTAAGTTCAATCACAACCATTGAATGCCAATGAACATTCCATCTTCCATATTTTGTATAAGTTGGGCCGTTTAGATCGAAAATTATAGATACATAGAATCAAACATTAGTTTTTTTTAAACTGTAATCACGGACACCAGCCCAGAAATCAAACAAAATGCAGTAAGGTACAATTACAAATGCTCTTAATAATAATAATAATAATAATAATAAATGCTGAAATAGCACCGGCGCCTGTACACACCATTAAAAAAACAAAAGATACCATGCATGTTGCCGATGTTCAACAGAGATTCAGCAAAAGACAACCATGTTTATGTCATCCCATTAACATAAAATTACACGAAGCTATCTTGATGTCTGATTAGACTGCTAAGCAGCTCAAGTTTATCTAAACTGTTTTTAAAGATATTTTTTATCTAAGAATATATAAAAATAATATTTCTAACTTCTAATACCAAACATTCAGGTTTTCTGTACTTTCTCTTCTGTTTTTTACTTGCATCAATAATGCAAACCGGGCATGCTTTCGATGAATCTCTCTGTCTCTTTTTTTTACCCTACTTTAGTCTGATTAGCAACTCCAATTTCCGTAAAGGGCGGCCATTCATGACTTTTACTGCTACGTGCAACCATGCAACCGTGTGAAGCAAACAAAAAGGGCAGGAGGGGAAAAAACGTTTCCTCTTCACCGAAAAAATAACCGTTACGTATGGCCACGTGTCAGTCCCGCACTTCTACCTGTCTTCCTCACCTCTCTTCGGATTCCCTCACTCGCACACCATCCCTTTGTTTCCTTGCTTGCTTCCGTTTTTGTTCTGCTTCTAGTTCTTTTCTCACTCGCTGACAAAACCCGTGAAGCGTTCTCAATCCCCTTCTCTTCACCTCTCCAATAAACCTCAAACAGTCAATTCTATAATGTTAATGTCTTGATGTCTCTCTCTTGCAAAACTTCGGACATTGGTACTTTATCCCTTCCTCTGTTTCTCCTCCTCTGTTTAGTACTGTTAAGAACCGAAGCAACATCGACTGATTTTGACTTCGGTACTTTAACACTTAGCAGTCTTAAGCTCCTCGGCGACGCTCACTTAGACAATGGCAACGTCCGTCTCACTCGTGACCTCGCCGTCCCCAATTCTGGCGCCGGAAAAGTTCTCTACTCTAAACCCATCAGATTCCGGCAGCCCTCCACTCACGCCATCACCAGCTTCTCCACTTTCTTCTCCTTTTCTGTTACTAATCTGAACCCTTCCTCCATCGGCTGTGGCCTAGCTTTTGTCCTCTCGCCTGATTCCGACACCCTCGGTGCTGCCGGCGGCTTCCTTGGACTCCTCAACACCAACGACATGCCAAAGGCTGCTTCCAGTTTTGTGGCGGTCGAGTTTGATACTTTAATGGACGTGGAGTTTAAAGACATTAATGGGAACCATGTGGGTTTGGATCTAAGTAGTATGGTTTCTACACAAATTGGTGATTTAGGAGCTATTAATATTGATTTAAAAAGTGGTGATCTTGTTAATGCTTGGATCGATTATGATGGTACAAACCTAAGCTTTAACATTTCTGTTTCATATTCAAATCTTAAGCCCAAAGAACCAATCTTGTCTTTTAATCTTGACTTGGACCAGTATGTTAATGATTTTATGTATGTTGGTTTTTCTGGGTCTACTCAAGGAAGTACAGAGGTTCATAGTATTGAGTGGTGGAGTTTCAGTTCATCTTTTCAGTTAAGTCCAGGTTCTGAGTCATCTTCTCCTGTACCTCCACCTCCAACGGCTAGTTTGATGAATCCAACGGCCAATTCTGTTAAGTCCCCGCCACCAACTTTGGCTCCTAGTGGTTTAGAGTCAGTTGGTGGTAAGAGTGCTAAGTCTGATTCGTGTCATAATCAGCTCTGCAAGCAGGGTGCAGGGGCTGTTGCAGGGGTGGTGACTGCTAGTGCTTTTTTTGTTATCGTCGCCAGTGTTCTTATCTGGGTTTTCTCTAAAAGGTCCAAGCTTGTAAAAGAGTCAGAGTCTTTTGCATCAGAGGTTATCAAAATGCCCAAGGAGTTTAGCTACAGAGAGCTTAAATCAGCTACTAAATGCTTTAATGCGAATAGAATTATTGGTCATGGAGCATTTGGTATTGTTTATAAGGGTATATTGCCGGAGACTGGTGACATTGTGGCGGTGAAGCGGTGTAGTCATAACAGTCAAGGAAAGAATGAGTTTTTATCTGAATTGTCGATAATTGGGACTCTAAGGCATCGAAATCTTGTTCGGCTTCAAGGTTGGTGCCATGAAAAAGGTGAGATTTTGCTAGTTTATGACTTGATGCCCAATGGGAGTCTTGATAAAGCTTTGTTTGAGGCAAGAACGCCTTTGCCATGGCCACATAGGCGTAAAGTCTTACTTGGTGTTGCTTCTGCTCTAGCTTATTTGCATCAAGAATGTGAAAACCAGGTGATTCATAGAGATATTAAGACCAGCAATATTATGTTGGATGAGGGGTTCAATGCAAGATTAGGAGATTTTGGATTGGCCAGGCAAATTGAGCATGATAAATCGCCAGATGCAACAGTAGCTGCTGGTACAATGGGGTATTTAGCTCCCGAGTATCTATTAACAGGGAGAGCAACGGAGAAAACCGATGTATTTAGTTATGGAGCTGTGGTTCTTGAAGTGGCTAGTGGGAGAAGACCCATCGAAAAAGAGACTAGTGGGGTTGGGAAAGTTACGCTTAATGGGAATTTGGTGGAATGGGTTTGGAATTTACACAGAGAAGGCAGATTGCTAGCGGCAGCTGATGATAGGCTTGAGGGTCAGTTTGATGAGAGCGAGATGAGGAGGGTTTTGCTGGTTGGGTTAGCTTGTTCGCACCCTGACCCAATGGCTAGACCCACTATGAGGGGTGTGGTCCAGATGCTAGTTGGGGAAGCTGAGGTCCCTCTTGTCCCAAGAGCAAAACCTACGATGAGTTTTAGCACTTCGCATCTCTTGCTGAGCTTGCAAGATAGTGTGTCTGACTGTAACGGTATGATCACCATTTGCACTTCCTCGTCAGAAAACAGCTTCATAGGCGGTGGTCATGACCTTGTCTGATCAAAGTGAAGAAACGGGCCCCAATCTTTTGTTTATTGACTCATAATATATTATTATTATTATTATTCGTTTATGTATGTATAACACAATTACATCCATTGCAATCACAAGGTTTTTAGGGACATTTTTTTTATATAGTTTTAAATTAATGTATCCTTTTTGGTATAATAAAATTAGTAGTGAGGGCTTTAACTATAGCTATATACAAGGAGAAATGGTGGAGGGTCATTTTCCTGCTTTCATTGGTTGAGTGCTCCTTCGTGGAAGGGGGCCGTAGTTGCTTTCACAAGTAAGCTTATAGTCAAAAGTAAAGTGGTTATTATAAAAAAGAAAATAAATAAATAAAAGAAAGTGAAATTATTATAAAAAAACAAAAAAACTAGTGAAATTATTACAATCCAGTTATGAATTATTGTAAAATTCTACTGTATTTCACAACTGTTATAGACTTCTATAGTGCGCTAGTATACGCCACCGCTTTGAATCAAATCTAATATGTGCTAATAAAACTGACTGGGTGATTCGTTACTTGGCTCTGTTGTCGATCTTCCTGCGTTTTCCTCCATTGATAGTTGATTTCAAGAAAAGGAGAAGGTGAGGGTTTGAGTGATGTGTAGCCAGAAAGATTCAAGAGTCATGTCCAAAGGCCATAAACAAATACCGGAAAAATACAAGGGATGGAATAAAAATAGAAATGCCTACTCTGTCGTTTGTGTGTAGAAAACAACGAAAAGACACCTCTCGAAACTCATTTGTCATTTTTTTTTTTTTAATTTTTTGCAAGGTTACTGATAAACTAAAGGGTAAGCCTAGAGCCACTCCTTCGAAAATAAGTTAAATAAATCGTGGGGTA
>NW_011500155.1:131287-132372 GCF_000495115.2 Populus euphratica | reverse complement strand
CAGGAATGACCGGCCGTGTATTGGCTGCTTCTCAGATATCAACGCTACGACTGATTCCCCAGCCTTCCAAGTTTTGGGAGTGCAGCCAGATTTTCCTGCATTCATAGATTCGTTGTGACAGAAATATTATGAAGCACCGTCTCCCATAGATTCCATGACCTTGTACCTTAATTCACACGGATAGGTTTTTTACCTTGGTGTATCGACAAACATATTTGTCCTGTTTCTTATTTGTCTAACAGTTGTTTGGTGTTTCAATTGTTAAAATAATAGTAAGATTTTGATTGGGCCAAAAATAAATTAGGCCCAACCAAGCCCAACAAGTAGGCAAGAACAGAGAAGAAAGGAGAAATGAAAGGAAGAAAAAAAAAATTCTAACCAAGGCTAGAAAAGAAAAAGATAAGAGAGAGAAAAGAGAGGCCTGACAAGGCCCAACAAAAAAGAAGAAGAGAAGAATAGAAAAAAAGAGAGGATGTGATAGTGCTTGTTTAACACTTACCATAGATATCTTTTATTTTTTTCCATTCTAGTTGCTAATTTTTTCATAACTCTTTTATTTTGATTCAACCCGATACTAATAAAGGACAGGAGAAAAAAGAAAAGAACGATAAAAATGGTCCAACCAGGCCTAACAACCTTGACCCATCCAAATTCACTAATAAAGTAAGGGAGAAAATGAAAAGAGAAAGAGAGGGAAAAGGTGATCAACCCAAACTAGAAGCATAATTAACTCTTTTCATGTCGACAAATCTCATTTAGACATGACATCAGGTTCAAGGCATAGTATACTACCACCATCTTAATTTTTTATTTTACAAGTTATTAGTGTATGTTGACACGATTAAAAGATTGATATCTTCTCCCAAGTGCAAGAATGTCGAAGTAATAAATAATCCGGCAAGACCGGGGTCGAACCACAGGGAGGTTAATTATATAAATTATAGAAAACAAAATTACAACAACAACAATAACAACAATAACAGTAGCAGCAGCAGTAGTAATAATAATAATAATAATAATAATAAAGTTGATGAGAACTTTAAGATGGAAGATTAACGTAAGGATTAAACAATAATAACAACAAA
>NW_011500155.1:106763-123768 GCF_000495115.2 Populus euphratica | reverse complement strand
CTCACAAGTTGATAGAATAAACATCTACATGAACAACTCGTCCTAACAAGCTAATTACAAGAGAGTTTATGATGAATAAATATTCTCCATAATTACTTCTATGATTACTGCTACAAATAGATTTTATATTCTATAGTCTATAACAAAAACACATATGGCCTGTGGTGTATATATATAAAAAACCCACCAATTATGAAAGACAATATAACAAATCCATATAATTAAACCATAACATAAATTCTCTTACATTTTTATTCTCATTCTTCTATTTATTATTTTTCTTCTATGCTTGCTAATTTAGGTATTAGAGGGTCCTATGTTCTGTAGGAGAATTGTTTTGCAAGAGAACATGCATCATTAGTCAAAACCAAATAAAAATAATTTCAACCTATTAAATAGTTATAGAGAAACCTATATACTTTTAAAGTTTTTCAACTTTATTAGAAACTATTTATGTGTTCGCACTTCGTTATAGGTCAAAGCATGAAAAAAGCAATAAAATCAAACATTCCTAAGATAGTAATAAACATATATGTATGATTTCTTTTAACAGAGCAATGAAACAAAGACAAAGCTTGGAAAAGCCTAAAAGTAAAGTTTCATTATAGACATTAAAATATCCATCAATAATTGAGGCGTTGAGAGCCTTGAAGATTCATAATCCTTTGAGTTTATGGCAGATTGAAATGTCTGGTAAAATGGAGTGAATATATTGTGTCTTCCAACCTCACAAACACTATAACTCCCTAGAATCATATCTTAGAATTATATCTTTTAGCATGCCTTTCTTCTTCATGTACTTTTTTAGATTACTAACAATTATCTCAATCATATTCTTATAAACTCCATGAAAATTTATTAAATCTTGCCATATGGATTGTTACAGCTAAAAACCTTTTAAACCCTACTAACACTTCATTTTTTATAGATTAACATAATTGAATGATATTATAGCATGAACATTGAATTGAAATCCTTATAGGAAATAACACAAATTTGATTTCGTCGGCCATACAGTTAGAATTAAATAATAATAGTAGAACATAGAATTACATTTATAATTATCATCACCAATACAAAAAAAATTGTAATGCTTGTACATTTTCTTATAGTAAACACTGAAAAAAAAAATTGACTTGCTTCTTAGGCCAAAAATCCAATCAATATGAACTTAAAAAATGAGTGAAATTATATGCTATTAACATAATTTAGCTATCATAACAATGTATTTCAATTAAGAAACATTGAATGACTTGAAATAAAAATTTGTACTCCTATTGAAACAAAGTTTCATAAAAGTTTACAATTATCATCACCAATAAAAAATATATAGCAATGCCTTATATCTTCTCATAGGAAAGGGTGAAAAAAATATATAGCGACGCCTTATATCTTCTCATAGGAAAGGGTGAAACAAAAACCGACAAACACTTTAAGCTAAAATTTCAATCGATACAAGTTAAAAAAATAGTTAAATTAAAAGAAACTAAAAAGGCCTCTTCTTTTATTATGACACAATTACTTTTCATTATCTCACGCTTGGAGCAACAAATTTTTTTAAATTTCCAATTTAATCCTCGAACTTTTATTTTACACAATTAAGCTATTTTGAGCAAATATTAACACCCAATTGCATTATTTTTTAGGAGAGAAAGTTGAATTGAAAGACAGAGGAATTGAAGTGGAAAAGACAAGTAGCATAGATGACAACTTTAAAATTTATTTTAGTTCCCTATCTTTTTTAGTTATTGGTGATTGATTCTGTTAATTTTAGAAAAATTAATTTTAAAACCAAACTTTATTTTCTCATTTTGAAGTCCTTTTTGGGTGGCTGAATTCTAGTGTAGAAAGAAAAAGTTGTTGTGATGATTCCAACCATCAAATGGTCGATTTTTGTGCCAAATGGTTTAGTATGATAATGTGAGTTGAGATTATATGTTTTTTTTTTAACCTTGAAAATGATTAAAAAAGATCTGAACTCCAAAAGACTTTTGGTTTTGAGTTGATTTTGAATTTTGATATTGTTTTTCATGTTTTTGAGGTCATAAATTGGTTTAATAAGATTCTTATGATATTTGTTTTAAGTATTTTAGGTCAAAAATTGATTGGAAATGGGTTTTTAGAAGTAAAATATAGTAATATTATTTTTTTAGCTACTATAGTAGTTGGAATCTAAAAATTCTAGATGGCGGGTCGTTTATTCTTTTGAAAGTAAATTAGGGCCAAGACATGGACTTATTAAAAAAAAAATCCCAGCAGCACCTAGCCTCATTCTCTCTCTCTCTCTCATAATTTAAATCTTTTTTTATTTCTTTTATAAAAGAATTTTTAAGTTTGTAATTTACTCATTGTGATTTTTTTTGCTCATTTAGTATTTTTAAATATCAATTATTATTTTTTGTTATATTAGATATGTTTAATTTTTGAAGAGATTAGTATGATTCATCTATAATTTTTTTTATATTTTTTATATGTTAAATTTATTTTTTCAAAATAAAAATATTTATCTTTTATAATATTTGTAATATGTGTAGCCTTGCATAATCTTTTTTTCTTTTTATTTTATTCAATAAATTTCAAGTGTGTGTCATTTTATATAACAAATTGATTTTAATAAACAAATTTATTAAACACAACCAGGTAAATAACTCATGTTGCAATATTAAATATCTTGATTTAAATTTATTTCTTAAATTTATTTTTATTTAGCATTAATAACCTTTTTTTTTTCATTTCTATATATAATGATACTTGATTTATTTAATTAGATGTATACATAAGCTTTTTTTAGTTATACTTATGAGCTTTTTATGTAAAAAAAACAACTTAAAAAATTCTACATGTTTAATTTTTTTTTATCATATATTAATGTTTTCAGCTTGATCTTTTTTTTTTTTAATTTTTGATTCTTTTCCTTGATTAGTTTTATATTAATGTTTTCAACTTGATCCTTTTTTTTTTGAATTTTTGATTCTTTTCCTTGATTAGTTTATAAAAGTTTTATTATTTTTAATTTCACCATTCAATTCAAGTTTATACTATATGTTTTTGTTTTGGTCCTCATTCTTTTAATTTTTTTCTTTTGTTAATGTTTTATTATTTTCAATTTAACTCTCAAATTAAAATTTTTTTGTTTCCCTTTAATTTATATTTTATTTTGATTTTAACTCTCATTCTTTTAATTGTTATTTTTTATTTTAGAGTTATTTTTTGTAATTGTTTTTCCATTTAATCCTTTAATATTTCATTTACTAGGGATTGAGTTTCATATTTTTTTTAATATATAATGCTTTCGGTCGATAACCCAGGTTATAAGTTTAAAAAGTTAATCAATGTTGACATCCTTTTTGTTTTATTTTCTTTTTTGATATAGTCATTCAACATTATTTTTATGAATTTTTCACATTTTTTTTTGTATCATACTTTTATAGGGTTATCACGATCTCATATATCAAGTTATGAGTTTCACATGATAACACGGCTTTGCCTGAGACAATATTTTTAATGTTTTTGTTGCTGCCTTATTTTTTAATCATATTATCAAATTAATCAGGATTTAACCTGGTTATCGAATCTCCTTACTTCTTTAAAAAGATAATCATATCTCAAATTTTTTTTAGTGAGAAACAAAATTGATCTAGCCTCTAGTGTCTTATTGGCCATCAATCTAGTTATATGCTATTAATATAATTTAGTTATCATAATAATGTATTTCAATTGAGAATAACCGGAGAATTCTATTCCCATTGAAACGAAGTTCGATAACTTTTTGTAACTTTGTATGAAAAAATTGTAAATCCAAGTACAATAGTGATAAAGCACTATACAACACCAAATGGTATGGATGACAATGAATACCCATGTATCGGGTTTTACAATACCTATACTTGAACTTGATTAAAAAAAACTAGACTCAAACTCGATCGAGTATAAACAAAACTTGACCTGATTGAGTTTCAGTTATTCAATTGATATTCATTGTGCTTCCATACCCAGTTAAGCCTAATCTAAACCTAACTTGATTAAATTTGCATTGATATAAACAGAGCAATTCAAGAATCAATTAAATTTGCATTGATCGAATTTATTTGTACACAAGATTATAGCTAAATAGGGATAAGTCTCACATATATGAAGCATCTAAGGAAATAAAATCCATTAATATCAATACTGGAACCAATACAACAAGTTAGTAATAGACTCAATATACCTTCTTTTTAAAAATAAACTAAAATTACAAAAACTAATACATTAAGAAATAAAACAAATTCACTAGAACTAATAGATAGAACTTAGTATACCTTTCAAAGCTCCTATCTTGTTTTACGTAAGAAAATAAAATCTATTGAGATCAATCACTTATTGAATACAAAAATAAAAAACTTGTTATATTTTAATTTTAAAAAATAAGCCAAAATCATCAACATATAATGAAACACACATATAATCCCTATGCATACTATAAACAACAAAACCAGAAAAAATAATAGGAACAAGAAGTTGGAAAGAAGTCACCAAATACTCATTGCTTGAAAAAAAAAAAATTATAGTTTCATGGTTGACTTTGAAGCATAAGAACCCATACTTTCTCTTCCTCTAAAATATCATTTTCTATCACTTTAATAAAAAAAAAAGCATGTAATATGGGAAAAGCTAGAGTACTTTGTCCATGCTTTTTTAAAGTAGTAGTTAATAATTCCCTCATTCAATAAAAAAAATACAAAGAGAAGGCTTTTGAGTTATTTTAAAGGAGAAGAGACTGGAAATATGACTTAAAAGAAAGAAAAGAAATGTGTGTGTGAGAGAGAAAGAGGCCTTGAAACGGAAATACAATGCGAGAGGGATAACGAAAGTTGTTGAGAGGGTAGTGGGGCAAGTGAAAAGTGGAAGCTCTGTATGTATATATATGGTTAATAATTTAATTTTGATAAGGAATAGTAATATTCATATTTATTTAAATCTGATGTTTTTTTATCCGAACCCAAACCTGAACAAACAAAAAATATTCTACCTACGTAGATTGACTCGGGTCTGTATCCAACGCCTGTAGGTAAAATTGCCATCCCTACCAAACGGTGACTGAAACAAAACGCTTAAAATTTAGAGGGTCAAAATGAAGTCTTTAAATAAATAGCTTCCTTCAATTTTTGTGGGTTATAGATCTGCGCATCTCTCCTTCCGTTCTATCATTCCTCTCTGTAATCTTCAAAGAGTCCAATTAGAGGAGCGAGGGTCTGATCTCTAGCGGCCATGGCTGACGATTTCGAGTTCTCTGATCAATCTCCTCCTTCCTTCCAGAATATGGTACGCCACTTGCTTTTACAGACTTCAGTTTTTCTCTCTCGAAAATTCAAACCCGAGATCTGTACTAATAGAAATAAATTTTTGGGATTTTAGGTCAGAGATACTTTTTTTATTCAGAGATCTGTACTTGTTTTTGGCATTTTAGCTTCTTATTCGTTAAGATTTTCTTTTATTGCTTATTAGATCTATAAATCTTAAAGCCTTTTCTTTTAATTAAAACTAAAGGCGAAGGGTTTTGTTTGAGATTATGTGAAAAATCCTATTTTTCTTGTTCTAGTCATGTCGTGTTTGTTTAAAATTATATGTGAGTAGATCGCTTTTTTGTTTTAATCCAAGGTTGTGTTTTGTTAACAAAAAAAAAAAAAACCGTCCTTGAGGTCCTAGGTTTATATGCTTTGGTTGAAGATGGAAGATTTTCTCTGAATGTAGTTGAGCTCACGCTGTTTGATTCGAAACTGTTGGTAGACATAGGCCTGAATGCAAGTATGTGACAGAATTGTAAGAGGATTTGTTAGTGTTTTACTTATAAAGACGACTAGAACTTCTTGTTTTATAAGTCAGTTTAAGCCACTCCACAATCTAATTCAATAATTTGCATCAGAGATTGCTTGATACCAGAATTACCCATTGTCATTTACTTGTCACACCTTTTCGATTCATTTGCTTTGTCAGATGACCATTTCTTATGCCATCCATGTTTTGTTATTGTAGTCACTTGCTGTGAACTTTGTGTGATTGCTTGTTCTGTTATTGTTCTCAATAACTTGATGGAATTGTGAGGAGAGATGGTTGTAAAGATGTGTGGAGATACTGCATTCTGTTTGCGTTAAATTCCCATATCATCTATGTAACCTATTCTACATCCATGATTATTTATTTTGGAATCAAACATTTGGTATATCAATTTAATTATATATCTAAATATGGGTATTTGAGCTTTCTGATACCCTCTACAAGATGATGGGTTATGCTTGAACAGGTTTAACCTAGGCAATTATTAATCCGAATTGGCATTAGAACTCTATTGAATTGCACCACTATATAGTGAATCAGCCTTGTTATGAAAGTATCAGGATGAGTCCTCCTAGGGAAGATTTTAAAGGTAAAATTTTTTTGGTTATGATTTCCGTATCATGTATAGATTGTCTCATATGATTGAAGTTGTTTTTACTTGGAATATTTACTGGTGGGTTGTGCTTGTCCTTGCTTCCTGGTTTCATCTTGTTTGCTGTACGATATTTTCTCACTAGAATACAATTAAATTTTGTGATGAACAGGGGAATGTGATCAAGGATGCTGAGCCTAAAGGGTTAAACCCGGGGTTGATAGTGCTGCTGGTTATTGGGGGGTTACTCTTGTCATTCCTAGTTGGAAACTTTGTACTTTACACATATGCGCAGAAGACCCTTCCTCCGAGAAAGAAGAAGCCAGTCTCAAAGAAGAAGATGAAGAGGGAGAGGCTGAAGCAAGGTGTATCTGCACCAGGAGAGTGAAAAGTTAAGACTAGTTTTATGTTAGTCCTCTCCTTGTTGAGCTGTTGTGTTCCGAATTTCCCCTTGAGCTGTGTCAGTTATGTTTACCGCTTTCATAATTTTAGAAATTAAAACTACATAATTAGAAGTTAGTATTCTAGTTTTGGGTAGAACATTAGTTTAAAAATGACGATTGTCTTTGTAATGCGGCCCCTGTCATGTGAGTCATCCTCCTCTGCATTGTTGCCGCTTGTTTCAGGCCTTGTAGAACTACTAAATAGGCATTTGAAAACCAATAAACCACTAAATTTATCAAGGAAAAAAGGTTGTTGCTAATCTCGGAGCCGGGCTGCATTCTGCCATTTCAGACATTACTGATGTAGCAAATCATACTGCGAAGTGGGTATTAATATTTAATTTTTCCTCTTAAGTTGCCAACAAAAATTATCATGGGTTTAGCGGGGAATGTAAATTTGATATTCCCTAAAAAATTACATTTTCCACAAACTAGGAATTTCTTACAGAAGCCCGCACACACGCAAGACAACACACGCTTCCCTCCCGTGAATTTCAAGCACGTTCGTAGTAGTTATTTGCTATTGGTCTCTCATGTATTTAGTCTCTATCTGGAATTTGCACGCACACTTGAGGTGGATCTGTAATAATTCAAAGTTCAACTACTAGCTTCTTAACTACAACAACTTAAATATATGTTGTTGGAGTTGGGATTACCATGATTGCTGGGACCAGATTTGTCTGTCCCAAAAATAACCCGTGTAGACTCAACAAATGTGAGTTGCGCGAGGAGGGCAGCGTCCTTGCAATGCGATGCGCTTGCAAGGTTATATGATGGTCGGAAGGAAATGGAGGATTTCGGGGACTTTTCCAACCTGGAAAATTTTCGGTATTTTATCATAAATACCATGTGAAGACTAAACATAGAACTCTCTCTCTCTCCCTCTCTCTCTCCATATATGTGTGTGTGTGTGTGTGTGTAATTACTTAAAAATCCTTCTGTTTTTCGTTTTCAATTAAAGGATTAAGAAATTATAATTTGCCTCTGAAATAAATAGAAAATATCAAATTAGATGAAAAATATTTTTGCCAAATTTGCAGAATTTTCTAACAAAACCTCCTTTTTCTCATCCAAACATGCTCTCTCTCTCTCGCGCGCGCGCCAAGACATGACACGCCCGCATAAAAGCATTAAATCTGAAGAAAGATCTTCATTTTTCATGCTTAATCTCTTCGCACAAATATCAGGAGCAAAAACCTCTTATTGGTGTTATATTTTATTCAACCTTTTTTTGAAATCATGAAAACTCCTCAGTTTGATAAATTAGGGTTACTGTGGGCGATGGCATCTGCGAGAAGCTTTGTTTGGTGAGATGCCGGAAAGGAATGTGATTTCTTGGACTTGTACGGAATACTTAATGAACCAATCTAGATTTGATCTAGAAATGGTGAAGGATGAACGGAAAGAGGAGAGTCAGGAATGGCGATGTATGGTTCAGTGTTCAGCCACGGAGGCTGTGAGGGGTAGCTAGCAGAGTGGGGTGAGTTCGGGGTCTTCCTGAATTCTAGGAATTCCACTCATTCCTCATTTCATTAACTGCCCTCTCCCGTGCAATCTGTCACTTTATAATACTAAATAACAATTCTAGACCTTTCCCCCAGCACCTACAGGAGTGTGAAAGATTCTACACCAAACAGTGCGTCTTAAAGAAATAACACAACGGTAAGTCTTAAGAAAAAAGAAACAGTGCATAAGGTAAGTTTGTAATAATATTTAATTTGAAAAGCAATCTTCTTCTTCTCCCTCTTCAAAGCTGGAAATCGTAGCTTTATCTTATCAATGAATTCCCAAGTTGCATCCGCTGGAGGGAACCTCTCCCACTGAATGATAACTTGCGTGGCAGCCTTGTTACTTATCCGAATCATCCGTCTTCCTAATATGGCCCTGGGTTGCAAGGAAGGACCTTGAAAGGGATCTCTGGGCGACCTGATTTCGTACATGCTTCTTCAGTTTGGAGACGTGAAACACCGGATGGATCATTGAAGAGGATGGCAAATCAATCTTACACGCCATGGTATCCACCTTCGCAACCACTTGATGATACGCTTGATGTTTCCTTCTAAATATAAAGGTGCAGAAGTAATAAATAATTTAATAAGATTAAGATTAAATTATAGAAAAATTAACTATATAAATTATAAATAATAATAATTATGATGATGATGAAGAGTTAAAGAGGACTTTAAAATATAATATTAATATAAAAATTAAATAATGATAAAAAAATTATCAAGATTAGAGAATCTAATAATGATATTCTAAAAAAATATAGTATAAACTCTTTTTATTATTTTACTGAAAACTACATACAAAAAAAGTTTTAATCGAATTATAAATTGTTAAAACTACATACAAAAAAGGTTTTAATCGAATTATAAATTGTTAACATGATTACATTAATTATCTTATTAGAGTAATGTCAATACTTATAAATATTATCAGGTATTCATAGTGATTATTTATGTTAACATCAAATCAAGTTTCTTTCATAGCATATGTGTCGGATATACCGAACAATTGGGTTATGAAAGTGCCAAATATTTGTTGTACTATAGGTTGTTCAACACAAATCTAGATTAATTATTTAACAAGTAAGGTATTAAAAGTGAGTAAGATAACAAATAAAAAACATGTTAGTATCAAACATTAAAGTCCATGTTGGGTTTATACTATACTTATTCTTACACTATTAGTGTAATCTTTTCATCTTGACATAATAAACTTAGCTGAACATTATGAATGAGAGAAATATAGATAAACAAGAGGAGAACATGATTATATAAATATAATAACGGAAATGAAAGATATAAACAAGAGATTAATGGAAAAAAAACTTAAGCATTGCAAAAATATAAAGAAAGAGAGTAAGAAAATGATCTTGATATGAAAACTAAGATACCTAAATGCATGGAAAATGCCTCCTTTTATAGGCTAAAATTTAAAACTATTGATTTGATGACTAATTATTGAGTGGGTGACCAACTTTTGACTTGGTAACAATCGTTATCTTTTTTTTATATATATAGAAAACATCATTGCTAACATCATATTTTGTACAAATAGTTTTCATGAAAGTTCTAGAAACTTGTCTCAGCTTTCCAACAAAAAAAAAATTTGTTCATTTGAACTTCTAGAACTCAAGATATGGGTTGAACACTGAATAATGTCTGTGCTAAAGGATATATTCAAACTTCTCTTTTAATGCTAAGATTTGGACTTCTAAACGGTAGAATTGAGTCTTGAACTCTCATGAATGTTTGAGGCTTATGTCTTAGCTTTCTAGCCATATAAACCAAAGTGAAATCCAAGGTCTATAGCTCCAAATATGATCCAATAACTGAACAGTGTTCCAGTATGAATTAAATCAGCATCTCTTTTCTAAGCTTAGCCTTTTCTTTGTCCTTTCACTTTCAATAGTTAATCACATCAATCAATCTTTTAATTGTGAGATATGCCTATATTTAAAATGAGCATTTACCATAAATTAAAACTATCTTATATTATTAGACTTGTTATTATAAAACAATCACATGGTAAGGACCATAACATTTAGCAGTTAATTCTTGTGCTAATTTGGTCGATGTGGATTGTTGCTTGTTGACATGACCAAAATATTGATGTTTTTTTCTAGTGTCAAAATAATAAATAACCCGGCTAGACCAGGGTCAAACCACAAGGAGGTTAACTATATAAATTATAAACAACAACAACAACAACAACAAGAAGTTGAATAAGATTTTGAGATTATAAGGTTAATGTAAGGATTAAACAATAATAATAAAAATGTCAAAGTGAGAGGATCCACTAATAATATTTCAAACAAATATAGTATAAACTCTTATTACTGAACCGGAAACCACACATAAAGGAAGTTCCAATCGAATTATAAATTATTAATATAATTACATTAGTTATCTTATTTGAATAATGCTAATACTTGTAAATGTTATCAGGTATTCATAATTATAACTTATGTTAACAAGATATGCCTATATTTAAAATGAGCATTTACCATAAATTAAAACTATCTTATATTATTAGACTTGTTATTATAAAACAATTACATGGTAAGGACCATAACATTTAACAGTTAATTCTTGTGCTAATTTGGTCGATGTGGATTATTGCTTGTTGACACGACTAAAATATTGATGTTTTTTTCTAGTGTTAAAATAATAAATAACCCGGTTAGACCAGGGTCAAACCACAAGGAGGTTAACTATATAAATTATAAACAACAACAACAACAACAAGTTAAATAAGATTTTGAGATTATAAGGTTAATGTAAGGATTAAACAATAATAATAACAAATGTCAAGGTTAGAGGTTCCACTAATGGTATATCAAACAAGTATAATATAAACTCTTATTATTGAATTGGAAACCACACAAAAAGGAGGTTCCAATCAGATTATATATTATTAACATGATTACATTAGTCATCTTATTCAATTAATGCTAATACTTGTAAATCTCGTCAAGCATTCATGATTATAACTTATGTTAACAACAAATCAAGTTCCTTTCATAGCTCAGGTGTCGGTTATACCATACATTATGGGCTATGAAAGTGCCAAGCATTTGTTGTACCAAGTGTTATACAACATAAATCAAGATTAATCATTTAACAAGCAAAGTATTAAAGAGTAAACAAGATAACAAATATAAAACATGTTAGTATCAAACATTAAAGTCCATATTAAGTTTACATTATACTTATTCTCACACCATTAGTGTAACCTTTTCACCTTGACATAACTAACTTAGCTAGACATAATGAAAGAAAGCAAAATAGATAAACAAAATAAGAACATAAAAGTTAACTAAGTAAAGGAAAGGAAATGAAAGGCATAAACTTAATATTAATGAAAACAAAGCATAAAAAATACAAAGAGAGAAAGGAAGAGCATGATCTTGATCTGAACACCAAGATGCCTAAATGCATGGCAAATGCCTCCTTTTATAGGCCAAAATTGGGAACTATTGATTTGATGACTAATTGATAAGTGGGTGACCAACTTTTGACTTGGTGACAATCCTTATCTTCTCTTGTCTGCCCAAAGATATGACCCAATAACTGAACAGTATTCTAGTTTGGACTGAACCAGCATCTCTTTTCTAAGCTTCACCCACTCTTTGTCTTTTTAATTTTAGTAGTTGAACTTTTTAATCAATTCTTTGATTTATGTGATTGACTTGCATTTGAGATGGAATTTTTTTCCATAAATTAAATATTTCTTATAGTATCAGACTTGTTATTATAAAACATGTTTTAGTTAAAGAGTTATTGATACTTTAAGTGCAAAATCCTGATATAAAACCTTGATAATAATGCACTTTAAAGTACTAATCACTCTTTTTTCAAAATAAATCATTGTTGAATGATGAAACCTAAAAAGAAAATAAATCCAAAAAAAAATATCAACCTATGTTAATTTTTCAAACTCGTGACCTGAGTCATTAGACCAAAAGTATCCTATTTAAAAAAGCAATAGAGCTCAATTCTCAACCAATAAAATATTAAAGGATAAAATTAAAAAAAACTCAATTTTACAAAATAATTCAAAATAAAAAATAGTAATTAAGAGAATAAGGATCAAAATTGAAATAAAAAACTAAATTAAAGGACAACAACAAATTTTTTACTAAAGAGTGAAATTGAAAATAATAATCAATTTAACAAAAGGATCAAATAAAAAATATAAAAAATACGGATCAAATTGAAAAAATAACATATCACAAATTAGAATTGAATGATGAAATTGAAACAAATACAAATTTTACAGAAAGATCAAAACCAAAAATTAAAAATTAAAAGAAAGAGGATCGAAGTTAACATCTCAATAAAAAAGAGGACAATTCTAATATTTTGAATGACCACCATGATTTTTGAGAGAAGTAGAGAGAAAGTGAGAGGAGAAGAAAAAAAACATCTTTGATGTCGCACCACCACTCCACCATCATCACACGTTATCCTCAAAGTAAGATCTCGATGCAATGTTTCCATCATAACCATGTAAACTAGTTTTTGGCTACCAAAAAGCCTGCATTGCCCGAAGAGCATGGACACCTTCAACATGCACCAGCTATTTTTTTTAATTATATTTTATATTTATTATAATATCAAATTTCTCTTCATCCAGCATAAGAATAACAATAAAAATCAATATAAAAATATAAAAAAATTCATTGACACCAGCCTCCCCCTAGCGTGTGCATTCAACATATGACACCCGCCTCCCCCTAGCGTGTGCATTCAACATACTATCTATTTCTTGTTTTTTAATTTTATTTTATATTTATCACAATACCAAATTTCTCTTCATTCAACCTAATAACAATGATTAAAATTAGTATAAAAATACAAAAAAGCTTATGGATGCAAGTTTATAAATTTATGCTTTCAATGGTATTTTAATCGTTTCACTATATTTATAAAATAAAAAAATACTTACTTATCTTCAATCAATATGATAATGGTCAATGGATCTTGTGAAAAAACTTTATAATCCCCAACACTCAACTCAAGGATTTTTTTTCATGGGAATGACAAAAACATCATTATAGTATTTTAGTGAATAGTATCTTTGTGTCTATATAAATATTATTTTTCAAAGGCATATTAGGTTTTGTTAATATTAATATGAACAAAATAAAAGAGTTAAGGGTTTTGGTGGATACTTTTACTCCACTCACATTTGATCACTCACATTTGATCGCGGATAGTGCTGCTTAATGAACAATGTCTTTTTTATTTTTTATTTTGGTTTCTAAATTATTTTTTTTTGGAATTTCATCTTTTATGTGTTGATATTTCCATTTTCTTTTATTTTCTTGAGAATTTAATTTCATGAAATAAGATTTTAATTTGTTGTGATTAAGAAAATTAAAAAAAGAAGGATAATAATAGAAAACAAAAAACTAATAGGGCATTATTTTCATGTTTGTGAAAAAAATCCATTTTCATCCATAAATTGCTCATTTATTCACTTTTGGTCCCTTTATCTTAGGCCTTTTTGTTTAAATCCTAAACTTCATTTATTTTATATTTATGTCACTTTCTTTTTTAATCATTTTAATTTTTTTTTCTTAAGATATTTTGAGATCGAAAATGGGTTTATTTAGGTTCATATAGTATTTTTATGTGTTTTCACGTGAAACTTTGGTTGAAAATGGGTTTTTAAGATCTAAAGACTTGAACCTTAACTTTCTGGCCACCAAATCTTTACTAGTAGATAACATGTCACCTACTTATTTTAAAATAAAATATGGATCATTCACTCTATTAAAAATACAAAAAAGCGCAAACTAGGGCTTGGCCTAGCGGTGAAGGATCATTTACTCTATTAAAAATAAAAAAGCAAGAAGGCTAGATACAAAAATCTAGCATTGCATACCCACTCACATCTAGGCTTATTTGAGTTGGGTCAGGTGTGTGTTTAACTATCAATGCCCAATTTAAGAGTATTTTAGAATTAAAAATGAATTTATTTGGGTTTTTATGGTATTCTTAGGTGTTTTCACATGGGCCCGGCCCCCCCCCGTAAACCAAAAAAAAAAAAAATACAAAAAAGCAAGAAGGCTAGATATAAAAATCTAGCATTGCAGACCCACTCACATCTAGGCTTATTTGAGTTGGGTCAGGTGTGTGTTTAACTATCAATGCCCAATTTAAGAGTATTTTAGAATTAAAAATGAATTTATTTGGGTTTTTATGGTATTCTTAGGTGTTTTCACATGAAATTTTAATTGAAAATAGGTTTTTGAGACATAAAAACTTAGACCCCAACTTCATGGCCATCAAATCTTTACTAGTAGATAACATGTTACCTATTTATTTAGAAAAAAAAGGTCGTTCACTTTATTAAAAATAAAAAAACAAAATTGTAAAACTAAAATAGTTAGCATTACAAACCCACTTAAGCTTATTTGAGTTGGGCTGAGTTGGGTTAGGTTGTGTGCCTAACTATCAATATCCAATTGCTTAGTTTCTTTTCATACAACACTTTATTTTAAAATCTAAAAACTTAGACCCCAACTTCATGGCCATCAAATCTTTACTAGTAGATAACATGTTACCTATTTATTTAGAAAAAAAAGGTCATTCACTTTATTAAAAAAAAAAAACAAAAAAAACAAAATTGCAAAACTAAAATAGTTAGCATTACAAACCCACTTAAGCTTATTTGAGTTGGGATAGGTTTTGTGCCTACCTATCAATATCCAAGTGCTTAGTTCTTTTCATACAACACTTTATTTTAAAAAAATCTTAATTTTTAACTAAAATTCTATATATATATATTTATATATATATGCATATGCTAAATGTTATTTTTGTTTTCAAATAAGATTATAGTATTTTTTTATATAATATTAGCAATCATTTTATTAATTATTATATATGAATCTAATATGCAAATTCTTTTAAATATGTGATGATGAAAATTATAAAAAAAATATTTTATTATATTTCATAATATTTTCTTAGATTAATTATTTTCCACTCCAAGACATGATTCTCAATGCTTTTTTATTAAAAAAAAACTTGATTTTCATATTATGATAAGTATTTTAACTTATAAAATATTTATGATAAAAAAAAAGTTTTAATTAAAGAAAAAAGGAGTGCATTAAAAAGGAGTTCATTAAAGAGATACACTTTTTTTCATACATATTTTTAATTATTCAATTTTTTTAATATTTAAATTCACATTAATTTTAATTTAAAAAAACATGCTACTAATAAAATGATATTTTGATAAAAAAAATGCTTGAATAATTTGTTTAATAAAAAAACATTTATTTTGAAAAAATTAAATCATAATTTTTCACACAAATATCTATTTTGATTATAATAAAAACCAAATAAAATAAAATTTGAAAACACCCCCTCAGCATTGTGCAGTTAAATAACGAGTTACGGTCTATTTGTGAAATAAGATGTAAATATTTTACACTAAATTCGCAATTATTTATTAAGAATCCATTGTTGCGCTATCAAATCTTCAATATTTGTTTTTTTTTTAGTGATTTTATTATGGGTTTTTGAGGGGAAAATTCTAAATATTGGAGAGCATTTCTAGATTCTCTCCACCTTCCTTGCTTTCGGTACAGATATTAAAAAAATATTATTACATTTAAAAGATAAAAAATAGATAAATAAATACATTATTATTATTATTATTATTATTATTATAGAGAAAATCCCGCCCTGGGATTCCCTTACCAACAAGCACAGCCAACTTGACAGAAACAACCTTGTATGTTACTTACCAAATCAGTATATCTGGAAGCTTAAATTTAAACTTAATCTATAGTAGTTGTTTTGCTCCTTAATTAAAAGTAATCAACTGGCTAATATACGCACTTATTTTCATTTAAACCAGTGTTTTATTGACTAATTCAGCAGGGGAAGAAAAAAAAAAAAGAGTGGGTCCCATTGTAGTATGAGAAGGATTAATTTTCTTAGGTTCTGGTAGATAATTAATAATACCCTTCCATTTAGGGTATGCTAGGAAAATAATATTTAAATAATATTTTTTTAATATTATTATAAAATTTAATTCAATGCTAGAGAAATAATATTTAAATTTGATGTAATTGAAAGATAAAATTAAATAAAAATCTCATATTTCATAATGATATTAAAACAAAAAAATAAAAATAAAAAAGGGGTAAGAAAAACCAAAAGAATAAAAAACTCCACATGTGGATTTGGAAGAGAAAAAACCAGAAGATTAAAAAAAAAAGTAAAAAAACTTTTATTATATGATAAAAAAACATAAAAAATTATTTATTATCAATTTAATATTGAAAGATAAAATTAAATAAAATTTCATATTAAATGGTAAAATAAAAATAAAAATAAAAATAATAAGTAAAAAACAGAAAAAATAAAAATATTATATTAAAAAAATAACTCAAAAAAGAAAAAAAAAAGAATGGAACTCAAAGACTAATTAAAAGAAAAAACCCTAACAAATGTGCATGAAGGAGGCATGGAACTCAAAGACTAATTAAAAAAACAAACCCTAACAAATGTGCATGAAGGAGGCTAATGCGCCTGGGGTTTATTTCTTTTCTTTTTATAAAACACAAATGACATATATATATATATATATATATATATATATATATATATCACGAACAAAA
>NW_011500155.1:97616-106391 GCF_000495115.2 Populus euphratica | reverse complement strand
AAGAAAGTTTGGAAAGTGATTTCCCATAAATAACTTTCTGCAAAACAAACACAAGAAAGTTTGGAAAGTGTTTTCTCGGAAACCACTTTCCAGAAAACAAACACAGCTAAAAAGGAAAATACTTTCCTGAAAATTAAGCAAAATGTTTTTTTGATTAAAAAATATTTTCGTTGACTAAAAAGTGTTTTTCGTTGACTAGAAAGTGTTTTTTGTTGATCGGAAAATATTTTTCATTGACCAACTTTCCTAATGACAAACAAATACAAGAAAATTTGAAAAGTGATTTCCCAAAAACTGTTTTTCAAAAAACAAATATGCCTTAGACCCATTATTCTAAAACCAGCCACAAGCAACACAAGAAAAATGGGTGACCCACACGAACTATTACTACAGTCCAGCCTCCCTCTGCACGCCGACCTCCCTCTCTTCCTCCACAAGCAGGCACCATTATCAAAGGAACTCATATCCAGCACTGAATCAGCATATTCAACCTTAGCCTCTCATAAAAAAACCCAAATCAAACTAACCCCTTTAACCTAGATCATCCATCATCTTTGTCTTCAACCTTTGCTTACCTCTTCAACCTGTGCTCACCTCTTCACCACCACCTACAACCCACTGACCATACACTAGTGTAGTCTAGCCACAACACCTCCAACCCATGGACTAAAACACCCATCTCCATGCGCGGGCCTCTGATTCTTTCCTTTTTCTAACTATTTTTTAAAATCAATGCTTTTTTATATGATTTTTTTTATTTTTTTATATTTAAATTAATAATTATTCTCTTTTTTATTTTGTTTTATAGAACTTCATTTAGATAATAATTTTTTTATGCATTTAAATTTTTAAAAAAAAATTTACAATTTTTTTAATTATTTATATAGATAAAATTTAGTTTTTAAAATAAAACAATTTTATTTTCAAATAATATTTATAACATCATGCCTTTCATAATGATTTTTTTATTTTTTTATTTATTTAAATAAAAAATTATTTTAATAAATAAATTTAGTAAATATAACTAGATAAATATCTCAGAGATAAAATTTTGAATTTATATTTATCTTTTAATTTTTTTAGAACTTATGAGATAAAATTTTAAATTTATATTTATTTTTTAATTTTTTTAGTTATTATTTTTAGTTTTTTTATGAAGACACGTTGTTCTTAATTTATTTAATCTTATATATGCATACAATTTTTTATTTTTACTTAAATTTTTTCAAAAAAAAATCATGTTAAAAATACTATATATAATTTTCTTATTTAAAAAACAATATCTAACCAAAGCATGTATCAAATATTCAGTGAGATTATTGTACTCGTTAAACCCTCCCCCCCAAAAAAAAAAAATTAAAAAGAAAATTGAGATGATTAACACCATAACACGTGGCTTCATTTAGCACCAACATCATATATTACATTCAATGGGCGCTCAAATCAATTAGAATGTTTAGTGGATGAAAAAACAAATCCTTTATTAATTATTGCTGAGAAAAAGTTAAAGGTTGAGCAGTGTTATAATTTTATTATATTATTGCCTGTGTTGTAGTTTAGATTAATTTTATTTTTATATAAAAAATATTTAAGTATTATTGATATATTTTTTAATAAAAAATTTAATTATGAATTATAAATATAATACATTATTGATATGATATCATATTGGATGATGTTTTTTTAAATTGAATAGTAATTACTATAAATTGAATGTGCTTGTAAAACCATGTCATAAGTTAAATTTTCATATTTCACGTTTACAGAATAGAATTATATATATATATATGGCAGAGAGCACGTGCCTTTAGCATATCATTCAACACTTCCACCAAAACACTTCAATGGATAATTATAAACATTAAATTTAGGACAGGTTTCCATAATTATTTTTTACAAGTGGCGATCAAAAGTGTCCATAATTATTTATTTTTTTATGCTTGGAAGAGATCCAACAAAACCACCTGGTTTTCAGAAACTTTAAACATCACACCCAAATATGTAAAAACAGGATATAACTTTCTAATGCTGGGAAGGAAGCATTCAAGCCCCACGTCCCATGGATTGCTCCCCAGGAGGGATCATAACCAAGACTGGTTGAGCATTGAAACCAGGATGGAGTACCCTCCGACGAATCTCGCGACCTTCCTGGCAAAGAGCACATGTGTGGCAGAAAAAATGAGTTGCAAAATCACATGCTGATTCACACTGCTCGCGTTGCAGATCATCTTCCACAAAGCTTCCACAGCAACCACATGACCTATTAAGTGCCTCACAGCTACCCTGTTTCACATTAACAGCCACAGAAATTATTAATGCTTGAGAGGCAATCTTTCTAAATTTCCTTGATTTACAAAAGCAGGGGAAAAAAAACTGATGCCATCTTCTTTCCTTGCAAAAAAGAAAATTTCAAGAGTCTTAAAGCCCTACCACCGGGTATAAATAGGGAAAAAGAGCTTTTTTCAACACGTAATTGTGCACTCATGGCCAAAAAAAAAAAAAAAAAAAAACTGCACCAATATAGCAATGCAAATGTAGACTATTTCTTGGAACAATTCTAAATTAACTGGATTGGAACTCATATAAGGGCCCTGTGAAAAGGAGTGGAACTGTAAAAGAAAATGAAGTTTCAAACACATAACTAATGATTACAGCAGAGATGATAATAAAGCTACACCAAGAATCAGAATTCAAAATCATGTTTAAATTGCAGATATACGGGAGCAAGTCTTAGGGAAATAACTTGCCTCTAGGTTAAACTTCCGGCGGATAGCTGTCCGGCTATGATATGAAAACCATGGTGCAATGCAATTCCCACCAAAAAATGAGCTGCCAATCAGGTACAAACCATAGTATGACAAGCAGTGGGTTGCAAATGTTCCAGGAGTAGATCCAAGTCTCTCAGCATTGCTTCCATACAGCACGCAAGGGGCAATGCTTCCAAGAAGACCTTGCACAATTGGAAAAAAGAAAATGAAGGGATTGTCCACAATGATAGGTGGGGTTCTTTAACAAATTGATTACATGCACGCTGAAGGAACTGTTCTGGTAAATGGATTCCAGAATCTGGAATCATTGCATGCTAAATGCTTCCAAATCAAATAAAGGCTTCCAAATAAGCTAAAGGCCAACCCTCCTCCTTTAAATATGTTAGATCATGTTCTTTAAAGATCATGCACCCATAAAAATACCATCAAATTTCTTATGCAAAAATAATTGCCAATTGAAAATGAAATTTTTGCTTAAATTCCACTTGGAAAACTAATCTAGTGTTTTCTATTACTTTGGATTTTATGAGAACAAAGTGGGTGCATCTAAGTATATTATATAATATAAGGAAACACAACCAACATAGCTATTGAGCTAAACCAAGCTTGCATCTACTTTCTGAAATATTTACCAAGCTAGAATGAAGTTACCCAGAAAAATGGGCACACTTTCTGAAATATCTATATACCATGCACACGTATGAACATCACATAGAGAAGAAGCAACAATGTACAACAAAAAACAACAAGGAATTTGATATCCACTTACTATCGTGCCCATAAAGAACACATAATACCAGAAATTTACTAATAGAAAAACAGAAACCATCATGTAAATCTCCAATTGATTAAGAAATAAAAAATTGCCAATTGTTATTATCATTATCATGATACAATTTGCAGATTAGACGATCATTGACCAAAGACTGTTTACAAGTTGAATTTGGGAGAGCTTGATTCAACGGGGAAGATACATTAATGGCAAAGTTTCAACTATTTTAATTAATTGACGGTTCATTAGATACTGTGTTGGTGTGTATACACACCATTTCAGTAAGTCCACACGTTGGTGTTTTTATTCCCTTGTTATACAAAGCATTTGGTCTGTTCTTTCAGTCCCTTTTATTGTCCTAGTCATTTCACGTGCTGCCATTTCTGATCCTATCAGCTCATGTCTAGAGGATTGTTGTGGCTGTATATACACATTGTAACAGAACCTGTTTTTTCATGAGAATATTATGAAGTGATGGATTAATGGAGAGCCTGGAGTTTAGGAAACCATAGACTCCTTCTCTCTTCCTATTTAAACTAATTGTTTCTACCCTTGTTACTCATCTAAGAGCTTATACTCCATTTGCCCTTCTGGAGTGCATCCAGATTGGTGCTATTAATATTCAGCTTGCAACAAGTGATATCAAAGCGGTCAATCTTCAGACCCTGAACACGATGACTGATATCTTGAGACGTGTTTGAGGAGATTAAGGATCTTCTTCATGGGGTGATGGATCAAAACAGATCTATTTTGCAGAAGTTGGAATGAGGTCACTACCCCTACAAGGCTGTTGTGATTGCTGAAAAGAGCATCGACTTTTAATATCTGATGAAGGTGCCCTACCAAATTCTCAAATATCTAGCTTCAAGGAGAAGGTTGCTTTGCCAAAGAAACTGAATGGCACCTCCCCAACAATAAAATTGATGATAAAGTTACACCATTTGTATTTTCTTCTCCAGTCCTAAGTGAATCTGTCCCGAAACTGAGTCTATCATCTGATGCCAAACCAGAGGGTTTCACTTTACGCCTGTTGCTACTGACTCTACTAGTTTGGTGACTAGAGACCCTGTACCAGATAAAACTGAAGATAAGAGCAATTTGAAGGCTGGGGATTCCTTCAGGGCACCTGAAAATATGCCCTCTTATCCAATTTTTTGGCTTCTTGCTTGTTTCTCACACAAATTCAGCACTAAATCAAATTTGGCTCTCTGCCAAATCAATACCAATTCACCTGGATACTATCCGGATTGGTGCTATCAATATCTGAAGCCCTGAGTTTCATTCCTCGCAAATTCATGGATCAAATAGTGTGGAAGATGATGAAGCTATTGATGACGGTTTGCATGTTAGGAATTCTATGATTGATGTGTATAAAATGTGGGTTTCTGGAGTATCAGAGCAAAGTTTTTGATAAAATGCCGAGGGATTAGACTTCTTGGATGGAGTTGATTGTTGCTTATGCAAGAGTGAAGAAAGGAGAGGCAATAAAGCTTGCTGGTGGGATTGGAATGATATTGGCAAACACAGCAGATAGTGGTGACAAGCTAATTGTTGATTCTCATCTTCTGCCTGCTACTAAGATTGGTGAAATTGTTGTCATTAAGATTAGAGAATATGTCAAATTGAGTCAATATCCAACTGCAACAAATCTATTTCATGGAATGATAATTGGGACTTCACCTGCAGCTCCTAAGGTTGCAAATTTTCGAGCCGTGGTCTGAAGTATTGGACACCAAAGATTCTGAAGCTAGATGTCATTGCTCTTAGTGTTAACATTTTGCTGGTTGAACTAGATTTGTTGGACCAACAGATTTGGAAATTGATCCTAGAAGGGTTGAACTCAACATCGTATCAAAATACTACTTTCTAGGATTAGCGGTGACAGCAGAGGGTGGATCAAAACTAGGAACTGTGACTGACATTGATCCTGGGACTATGTACTCTATGTGGCTGTCTCTCAAAAAGGACATGGAGAGATTATAGCCAATGATCATGTCCAAACTACAAAGGATGCATGCATCATTGCCAGGCTAGATGTACCTCGGATAATCAGTGAGCCAACGGCTGCAACTATTGCCTATGGCTTGCACAAGAAAGGAGGGGATAATGGTGATGGTACATTTGATGTTAGCATCTTGACTATTGATAGTGGTGTTTTTGAGGTTCTTGCTACTAGCGGAGACACCAGCTTGGGATAAGAGGACTTCAATCAGAGATTGATGGACTGTTTCATCAAGTTGATCAAGATGAAGCACAACAAATACATAAGATAAGACAGCTCTTGGGAAGCTTTGAAGGGAATGTAAGAGGGATAAGAGGGCGTTGAGTAGCCAACATCAAGTTCGAGTAGAGATTGAATCACCCATTGATGGCATTGATTTCTTAGAGCCGATACCAAGATCAAGATTAAAAGAGTTGAACATGGACTTATTTAAGAAGACACTGGAGAAAGTAAATAAGGCTATGGATAATGCAAGATTAAAGAAGGCTGATATCAAGGAGATTCTGCTTGTTGGTGGAAGTAAAAGAATTCCCAAAGTGCAAGAAATGAGGTTGTGGCCTATGGTGCTGCTGTTCAAGGTGGAATTCTTAGTGGTGAAGGCGGAGAGGAAACCAAAGGCCTTCTACTTGATGTTACTCCTCTGAGTCTGGGTATTGAGACAGTTACGGGCATGATGACAAACTAATCCCAAGGAACACAGTCATACCAACTAAGAAGTCCCAAATCCTCACCACCTACCAAGACCAGCAAACCACAATGTCTATAAAGGTTGATGAAGGTGAAAGAAGCTTAACAAAGGATTGTCGTGAGCTTGGGAAATTTGATTTGTTTGGCATTCCTCCAGCTCCAAGGAAAATGACCCAGATTGAGGTCACATTTGAGGTTGATGCCAATTGTATTCTGCATATGAAAGCCGAGGACAAAGCAGCAAAGAAGTCTCAATCTAGAACCATCACCAACGATAAGGAGGGTCTAAGCCAAGAAGAGATTGATAGGATGGTGAAGGAGGCTGAAGAAATGGCCAAGAAGGATAATAAAATTTGGGAGAAGCTGCACTTGAATGGTTGGACAATAACCAAAATGCAGAGAAGGATAATTATGAAGAGAAGTTGAAGGAAGTAGACGAAGTTTGCAATCCTGTCATAAAACAAGTTATTAAAAGTGTGGGAAGTGCAGCTTTGAAGATGGTTAAGGAGGGCCGAGTGCAATTCAACACCATTCATGGCCTCATGGAAGATCATGCCAAGCCTGACGATGCCACCTGTGTTTAAGGTCTTCATGGATGCTTCTATCAAGTAGATGACCCCATCTGGTGCACTTATCATGCTAACACCCCTACTTGCTGGATCCCTTGTGTTTGGTGTCCAGACTGCCATCTCTGCTTCCAACGCTGGTGGTATATGGGATAATGCCAAGAAATACATCGAGACTGGTGCTTCAGAGCACGTTCTGACCCTATGGAAGGGTCTTTTATCTTCGAATGCAACCGGGGAGTTTGGTGATGATCTTCATCTAAAGTTTCCATAATTTTCCCTCGAGGACAAGGGCATTTTCAAGGAGGGGAAATGGTCACAAGTTGAATTTGGCAGAGCTAGATTCTAAGGGGATGATACAATAATGGAAAAGTTTCAACTATTTTAATTAATTGGCCATTCATTAGCTACTGTACCAACACCGTTTCAATAAGTCCACCTGCAGCGTTTTTATTCCCTTGTTATACGCAGCATTTGGTCAGTTATTTTCAGTTATTTTCAGTTATTTTTATCATCCTACTCATTTCAACATGTAGCCATTTCTGAAGTGGATATATTGAAACAGAATTTGTTTTTCTTGAGAGTATTATGAAGTGATGAATTAATGGTGAGCCTGGAGTTCAGGAAACCATAGACTCCTCCTCTCTTCCTGTTTAAACTAATTGTTTCTACCCTTGTTACTCATCCAAGAGCTTTTACTCCATTTGCATTCCTGGAGAGCATCCAGATTGGTGCAATTAATACTCAACTTGCAACAAAGACATATGATCCATTACTTTGCTGCACTTTAAAGAATTATAAAAATCACTTTAGCAATTTCAAAGAATCCGTAATCTAGAATAATCAATCATCTATTCTCGATAGCAATTATCGGAAAAAAAATTGCAAAACGAATCAATCATTAATACCAAGAACGACCCCAATTGAAAGAATGTACGAGTAATTTCAAAAAATGATAAATTAATCTACCAACGCACAGAAATTAAAGACTTACAGACTTCAAGATCGCTGCTACAGAATTCATCGTTGCGACCGAGGCAACAGAAAAGGCAGGAGTCCCACTGAGCCCGTCCCATAGGCTCACCCATCACGCTCCCATGAATCAAGGGAAGCCCATTGACGGTACATCCATATTCAGGCCCAGCAGATGCCAGGGTAGCGGTGGCGATCTTTGCATCAGCAGAAACCTTGGTGGGTTTCTTGTCGTTGTCTTCAAGGTTCTTCTTCAATAACGGGCTTGATTCCTCTCCATCATTATTATAGCTGTTGAAGTTCGGGTTGTTGTTGTTGTCCGTCATTTTTGAGATAACAGAATCGAAAAGAAAAGGCAAAGCCCTTTATATTGGATTATATTTCTACAGAGAAGGTGAAAATTGGAAAGAGTGAAATGGCAGAGGAAATTGGATCTGAATGTTTAAAGGAAATGATGTTGTGCATAAACGAGTCCGAGAGTTATTATTCCTTAATGATATATTTTTTTAATATAAACCCAACTCTATTGGTTAATTTAATAATTCATTGACAAGAGGCTAGCATTAATTTTTTTTTATTACCGTGGGTGTTCGGGCTAACTTGTGCGTATCACGACTAATCCCACAGATCCTGAAGTTAATGACCATGTAATCCTCCAGTGACCATCATATGAGCAACCAAGAACTCGAACTTGGGACCATAGAGGGAACAAACCCCTTGATCCCAAGTCATTACCACTTGGGCACCACCTAGATGGTTAGCTAGCATTAATTGACATGATGAATGTTTAGTTAACTCGATCGTATCTGGCTATGCAAGCCTGTTCGTTTACACGGCTGAGGCTGCGGCTCCAGTTGTGTTTTAATTAAATTATAGATTTAAGTTATTTGATGAACATAAAAATGAGATTTATATTTATAGATTTTACAATATTTTTATGTTAAAAAAAGATAAGTAAGTTTTATTTCTTACATACTGCTCATACTAATTATATTATTCAATAAAAAA
>NW_011500155.1:59960-95664 GCF_000495115.2 Populus euphratica | reverse complement strand
TCTTCCCCAAGTCGAAAGGAGTTAACACTCAGATTAAAGGAAAAACCAACTGCATCTATAAAGTCTGCTGCTATATCTTTTAGAAAACACACGATTGTTATTCTTGAGGGGCAAGAAAGAAAAAAAAAAAAAACCTAGTAAAACTAAAGCAGGAACTCTCAAATTGATAAATAGGTGAGAGAAAGAATCTTACCTGTAATTTTAGTCCTTCAGCCTTGCTTTCAGAGGGATACGATAACTTATAATGGCATGAAGCTCTCAAGATTTCTCCATTGGCAACGCCAGTGTGGGTCTTTGCTCCTTACTGTTATTTCTCCTTCCTTTTTCACCATCGTTCTCTTCTTGTTCATCCCTACTGTGTATACTTCGTAAGTGAAGTTAAGTATATATATATATGGCGTGAAGTGCATGGGGGTGCTAACAATGGAGGCTGTGATGTGCACTCGTGTGTGTGTGTATAAGTTTTCCAAAACTAGGGACTAAGGCTTGAAATGAGTATAGGAAGTGTTTATTTTTTCATTACACTGTTGTTTTTCTCTGACTTCTTTTAGTCCCCTGGCGCTAGAAGAAGGGTTGATTTCGGTCAAAAAATGAGAGAGGAGCTGCTGGCAACAATGGAAAAAGGCTGTGAAGAGGTGTGGTTTTAGGGCAGTGTTTTTGACAGTGGAGATGGTGCTGCTGGTGCTGTGTTTGGATGCAACACGAGAAGATGAAGTGCTGGAACCGGAGGCTGAGGACTCTACAGGTGCTGGACTGCTGCTGGAGGCACACAGTGATGCGCTGTTGGACTGTCGCTGGTGCAGAGGAGGAGCTGCCGTGTAGATAAGCTGAGGCTGCTGATGCTGAGGAGGAGCAGTCGGCCTGAGATGCTGCTGGAGCTGAGATTATCGGGCTGGAACGAAGGAAGAAATTACTGATGCAGAGCTTGGAGTAGGGGAAGATGAAGCTTACGAAGAGTCCCAATTGTTGCTATCTATTTTTTGCCCAATAAAATCAAGAAAAAAATATAAAAAAAATCTAAAAATATAAGAGAATACACATGAAGAGAAAGAATGAGAAAAATTGGGAACACATTGCACTCAATACTGGGCTAGAGGCTTTGAAAAACGATTTTAATAATTACTAATAAATAGCTGATATATCTTAAAAAATCCAAGCTGAATACATTAAATAATATGAAAGGATATACAAGAAACATGTAATACTAAAAAGTAAATTTGCCGAGTAAAAGCAAAAGAAAAAGTTGTTAGGATCAAAATTGATTTGAATAAAATAAAAAATGAGATTAACCGACTAGAAAAAAAGCTCGATAAAAAAAATGTTGAGGGAAAGCATTTGAAAGAAAAGAACGAATTGCTTAAGCACTATAATCAAAGAATTGACACCAACAACAATCAATTGAATAGTAACAACATGTTTCTCTTAAAAAATATGAGAAACATGAATGAGCAAATTAACTAAGCCTCTGTCTATACCAAAAGAAAGAAACCAAGCATGATTGAGACTAATGTTTTTTTTAGGGACATAAAGAACAATGGTTTTGCCTCTCTCCTTATAAACAATGATGGTGAGCATACTAAATTTTAAATGTAAAATTTTTCATTAAGTATTAATGAAAAAGGCTTAGATTCAACTTTATGAGCAATATCTCTTTATGATGAATGTATTTTTTAAGGATTTACTCAAATTAAATTGTCTTGACAGCTATAAAAGAATTGAAACCCTTTCTGTTTATAAAGGAATGATGGCCATATATGATCCAATGATATAGCTAATCTATATCTAAAGTACATTATCATGTATAATTATACATCTATATGCATCTACATATATGAATTATGGAATGTGCATGGAAAATATTCTAAATTTAGGTCCTTTAAATCTAGTTTTTCTTTAAAGAGTTAAAAGTTACCAACATTTGATGATGTTAAAGAGGATTTGCTCAACTTTCAATCTAGAACTCTAATTTTTAGAGTTTAAGCAAACAACATATCATTCATTGCTAATGAAAAAACTAAGTGATATATCATATGTCCCTATTTTATTATATTCTTCAATTTTGAAGGCTGATCGAGTTGCCACCTTCAGCTAAATGAATATAGCATCTCCGACCACTCCAGGGACTCTAACCACCATTATTCGACACAAGAGCTTCCTCTCTATAAGGATATGCTACATTTGTTCAATATTTTTGCCCCACATGCCATGTAGAAGCCCTCAACTTCTTGTCCCAAAGTAGCCTTGTCTGGTTCAATAAAATTTAGCAGTATTGTTACACCCAACTTTGGATCGATGGTGGGAAAGCTATAAGTCACCAAATCAATCATGGTTTGATATAGTTAGAGAATAACACCTTGTTTATAAGATCTATATCTTGGTCTGCTTCAATGATCCTTTATTTTCCAACATTAATTCATTGAAGGTGCACCTATAATTAGCTATTTTTGACTATGTTTCAATTATAAAGTTCCCAACCTTCCTCTAGAAGCTAAGATTTGTTAGACATCCATAAAAATGGAAAACAAAAGAAGAGGAGAGAAAAATTACCTCCTAATAGATAAGAGGAAAGAATCCCTTGTAATCTAGTTTTGAAAAATCATATTTAAACCTATAAATGGTTTCATAACCACCTGTTCTTTTAAGACTATAAAAGGAAAAGAAATCACATTGAAAAGAAGGATCTACAGAGAAATAAATCAAAAATATATAAAAGAAAGAAAATACATAAAAATTGATAGAATATTTAAGATAGAATTGAAGGAAAGTGATAAAGATTGTGTTTCAAGAAGGAATGAGGGAAATTTAAATCAATCTAAGATAAAAAAAATCTAAAAATCAAGAGGAATGAAGCAAAAAAATCTAGAAAAGAAATTAATATTCTCTTTACAAGATAAATATTTAAACATTGATGAAAAGGTGGAGCTTAATGATCACACCCCTCCCCTTTAATTTTATCTTTGAAATTATTACTCATAATGTTTGCTATGCATCACTTGAAGTCTTTTGTTAGTTTCAAAGTTATGAAATATATTTTTTTAAAAATGTTTAGGCATGCTTTGAATACGGCTTATACATGCTCAAGTATTGTTAATTATCTTGTTTTAATATATTAGAATATGATGATGAAATGGTATATGATAATGTATAATGTTGTTTTGCAAGTTTAAATGTTTAATAATTTATTTTTGAAGTCATAAAAAGATGTGTTAAATATTGATGTTGTTGTAGTTTAGGTTTGTTTTAGGGTAACATGGTTTTGTTGAAGTTGTATGTAGGGTATTTGAACTTAGGGATAATAAGTTTAATCAACAAAACAATGTTTATGTATAAGAAGATGCAATTTTTAGTTTGTTTAAGACATGAATTTTGCTTTCTTGATTTGTTGTTGTTTTTTTTTAATGGTTTAAGCAAGTTGTATTGAGCATGTTTAAGTTTTGGTTGTAAGGCTATGGTTGTTACTTCAAGGTCTTAAGTGATTAGTACTTAAAGTGTATTTTTATCAAGGATTTATATCATTATTTTGCACTTGAAGTATCAATAACTCCTTAACTAAAGCATGTTTTATAATAACAAGTTTGATACCATAATATATCTTTAATTTATAGTAAATGTTCATCCTAAATGTAGGTCTATCATATAAATAAAAAGATTGATTGATGAGTTGAATTACTGAAATTGAAAGGACAAAGAAAAAGTGAAGCATAGAAAAGAGATGTTGGTTTAGTCCAAACTGGAATTGTGTTTGGTAAATAGATCATAAACGGAGCTATAAAACTTAGATGTAGGCTTACTTTATATGGATGAAAAGTTAAGACATAGGCCTAAAACTTTCATAGGAAGACAAGATTTAATTTTTGCTGTTTGAAAGTCCAAATCTTAGCAACAATGGGAAGTCTGAATCTATCCTACAACCCAGATACTATTCAATATTCAACTCATATATGGAGTTCTAGAAGTCTAAATGACCTCAATTTTTTTCTTGAAAAGCTGAGATATTTTTCTAGAATTTTCATGATTCAAGTTTGTCCAAATTGTGATGTTAGCAATGATATTTTTGGCAGATAAAAAGATAAGGATTGTCATTAAATCAAGATGTGGCCACCCACCCACCCACTCAATCAAATCAATAGTTTATAATTTTGGTCTATAAAAAAAGATATTTGCCATGCACTTAGACTTTTCAGATCAAAATCATGCTTTTGCTTTCTTTTTTTATATTTTTGTAATGCTTAAATTTTACATTCATTAATATCTTATTTATGCCTTTCATTTCCTTTTCTTTACTTAGTTAACTTTTATCTTATTTATATTCTTATCTTATTTATTTATGTTTCTCTCTTTTATTATGTTTAGCTAAGTTTATTATATCAAGATGAAGAGGTTACACTAATGGTGTAAAAATAATTATAGTGTAAACTTAATATGGACTTTAATGTTTGATACTAACATGTTTTGTATTTGTTATCTTGTTTATTTTTAATACTTTACTTGTTAAATAATTAATCTAGATTTGTGTTATATAACACTTGGTAGAACAAATACTTGGCACTTTTATAACCCAACTATATGTTATAACCGACACTCGTGCTATGAAAGGAACCTGATTTATTGTTAACATAAGTTATAATCATGAATACCTGGCAACATTTACAATTATTAGCATTATTCGAATAAGATAACTAATGTAGTCATGTTAACAGTTTATAATCTGAATAAAACCTCCTTTGTGTGTCGTTTCAAGTTGAATAATAAGAGTTTATACTATACTTGTTTAAAATACCATTAGTGGATCCTCTAACCTTGATATTTGTTTTTATCATTGTTTGATTCTCACATTAATCTTCCATCTCAAAATTCTTATCAACTTCTTTACTACTACTACTACTACTACTACTACTACTACTACTACTACTGTTATTGTTGTCGTTGTTGTATTATTATTGTTTATAATTTATACAATTAGCCTCCATGTGGTTCGACCTCGGTCTTGCCGGGTTATTTATTACTTTGATACTCCTATACTTAGGAGAAAATATCAATCTTTTGGTAATGTAAATAGGCATTTCTTGGGTTTAAAATCTCTGTTGGGCATTTATAGGTTTTGCTGGTTTTTAGGTCAAAAATCTTTTGCGCATGCATTTTAGCTTGTTGATAATTAATTTAGGATCTTAAAAGCTTAAAACACTTAAATTATGACATTTGATATTCAATTTCTTCATTTTATATTTTGTATAAAATCAAATGATCATGGCTTTAGGTTGTTTGTTATGATAATCCAACACTAAAATCTTGCTTCAATTTTGATTATACATGTTTTTATGTTTTTAATTTAACATAATCTGGTCTGATATTGAATCTTAGTTTCTGGGGTTCTTCACGAGTTCTTGATGTTCTTGAGTGAATTCAAACGTTTTTTCCTTTTTGATGTTCATTCTTTCTTTTCTGATTTTGGATTATGTTTGTGGGCTTGGGCTTTGGGTCAGGAAGTCTAGCCTAATTAACTGAACTAAGTCTATTTTCAATAAGACAATCTTTGACGTGTTTAATTTTTATTAAAGAAATACAATATTTTATTCTTAAGACGTGTTTGCCAAACATGATCTAAGATATTTTTTAAGTCTCTGATTTTTAGTTAAGGGTGTTTTTGGCATACACACCCTTTTAATTTTCCAGCAATGCTCTTTTTTGTGCTCTTCCCAAACAAACTTCAAATAATTTCCATAAATTTTAAAAATATTTAGGGACCATTTTAAATTTATTTATGGGTCTCTCACATGTTTTCCAATTATTTTTATTTAATATCCGAGTTGCATCTAAAAATATTTAGGGACCATTTTATTTATGAGTCCCTCGCATGCTTTCCTACCATTTTTATTTAACATCTAGGTGATAAACTTATTTTATAAGATACTAACCTGATATTCAATGTACATATTTTTTCTTCAAAATTTTAGAAAAAAATATAAAAATAAAAATAAAAAATTTCTTATTTAAAAAAATATAAAAAAATATTTTTATTTGTGTGCACACGACTAAATTCTAAAAACTTTCAGGCATATTTTATATAAAAAATAAAATTTAAATTTTGGCATATTTTATAAAAAAATAAATAAATTTTTATCATACTTGAAAAATAAAAAAAATCAGTTAATGATATCACATCAATTTTGTGATTATCCATTATAATTTCACTAAAATTTCAAAAACACCACAAAAATCATTATGTTTATTTTTTTTATGATGTGTAATTAATTAATTGTATTTTTTTTGTATATTTTTTTTGGTTTTAAAATGGTTAGGTAAGATAAGGATTTTTTTACCGAGATAAATTTTTTTTGAACATTAGATAGACTAACGAATAGAAACATGATCCAAGAAAAAAAATCAATCAATTAACAATATAATGTACTATAAGTAAGGTGTATTAGGGATGATATTTTTTTTTCCATGTATAACTAGTTTTCTTATCTATTTTTTTTCCTTTTATTTTCTTCTTATGATTAGGGTTTCTTATAATAACATTCTAGGGCTTTTAGGGGGATCCAATCACGACTACTAATCCATTAAAATTCAATCCCAATCATTGATCCACACGTCAAGCTAAGGTTTGCTGGCAAATCTAATTATTCAAGGGTTTTTTTAGGTAGCTTGATAAACATTCAAAAGCTAAAAACTAGCAGAAAAAAGGTTGAGGATGCTACTTTAATCTATAATGGTAGGAGGAACCTTTTTTTTTTTTTTTTTTGGTAGGCAAAACAAAGGGAAAATAAAGAGCTAAAGTTTCTTCCCCAGGCAGGAGTAGCATGCCATTTGCAGAAACATGGTTTTGAAAAATAAACTAAATAACACATCATTCAACCCTTTAGTTTCTTGATTTTAAATGGAACGACATCATTTGGTTGATTTTATTAGGTCCTTGAATTTTTGTGGTTTTTTAATTATCGTCCTCGTTTCAAGAATTCTCATTTAAGCTTTCAATTGCTCTTTTAACTTTGAATTTCTTACAATTCAATCCCTAATATTCTCTAATTTTCATCCTCATCTTTGGCTGATTTTCCATTTTGGTGATTGACCATCCAATTTGTGCAATTTTCTTCAATTTTACCTTGAATTTAAATTTGTCTCTTCAATTTGGTTTCTATTTTAATGAATTGGACTTCCAAACTTTATCATATTTTTCATTTTGATCCTTTCTCTTCCAATTACTTCTACTGTGACCTATTTCAACCTTTTCCTCTAATTTCTCTTTAATTAAACCCTTAATTGCATTCCTATGTTATTTTTTGACTAATTGTAATTTAAATTTTTACATGATTGTAACCCAAATTGTATTTTATTTTTGATACCTTTTTTCTTTAAAATTATTTTTTTAAAAACCATTTTTTAAAATTTTTTTGTTTGAAAATGGTTTTTTTCAAAAGACATATTTTTTATTTTTTTTTTATGGTGAAACAAATTAGGTTATGACATAGTTCAAAATACAATCACTCAAAAAGGTTTCAAAGTAATTTAAAAAATTAGATTTCATGTACTAGATTACTTATTAACATATAAATAGATCTATTCTTTGGGCCTTGTGGTTACACTATTATTTTATATTTCAACTTAAGTTTTTGTTTCTCCTCTATAACAAAAATTCAAGTTGATTAATTAAGTACAATCATATAAAAAAACAAGTTTGTTTAGAAAATAAAAGAACAACTCAAAGTTGTTTTTTATTTAACATTAAATGTCATGTATTAATCTGAATTATAACCAATTAAATGAATAATTTTATTATAAATTACAAAAGTATATCAAGAGTATTTTTGTTTCTTAAGATGACAATAAATTGGTTTTCATTATTAGGGATTATGAAAAATGGATTGCATTGATGGAATTGTTAAAAGTATAAAAAAAACAACATTGTTTGTTATAATAATAAAAAATCCTAGGAAAACTCCTTTAATCCTAAGATTATTCATCTAGCTTTTGTTTCCACCTAGATTGCAAAGGTTTGGTTTTTGAACAAATTCTTTTTCTTTGTTGATCCGTTAATGTCAAATGAATAAATAGAGGAAAAGTGATACATCTTGAAAAGTTTGAATACATAGTTGACTTAATCAAATTCTAATCGATCAAGGAAATGTGATTGATTATAAAGAGTTTTAATACATGTGAAGAGTTATAAAACTTAATTCTCTGGGAAAGCAGGAGTCTTCAGTATAATAACTAATCAATAAAATTAAAATCTCATCTAATAATTTAAATTTTAAAATTAAATTAATTCTTTAACATTACTTTCTTTAAATTTTTTCACTCTTATAGTTATTTTTGCTTAAACACCTGCCTTTTTATATACGTGGTGATGGAATAAATAACATTTTTAAGATTCGAGGCTTGATATTTCCACTTTCTATTTGATTTGCGAGGCCGCTAAAGGGTTGAGCTCCTAGTCCTAGTTTAAAAAACGAAAAATAGATATCCGTAATTGATTCAAAATTAAGAATCAAGGTCAGCACTACTTTTTTAACAGGCATGTCAATCGTCTTTTAAGTATAATTTGCACAAACTATTCCTATATAAATTTTATTAACACGCGCACAGATTAATAATTAGGTCATCGTCGCTATGTACCAGAAAAGTTACTGTTCAACGCATAGTCTTCTGTTTTTTGTACAGGATGGAGAAATTGGAGGCCATGTTTCTTCGTGCAATCTCACAGAACAAAAAAACAAAACGAAATAGATGCTCCACAATTTGACCAAAAACTATTGCTGGTCAATGGCCAAAGCTAATGTGGGTAGTCCCTGATGATTAAAAGTTAACATTTCCTTTGAAAGTAATAAATTCCAATTCAGAAAAGGTAAGTTTGCGGTCAAGGATTTGTAGACTGGCAATTCCCATGGGCCAAGGGGTCTCCCTATGAACTGACAAAGAAAAATAGAGACAGCAGAGCACACACCAACTCCTAATTTCTGAAAAGCAAGCAAAGCCTGCACCATCAAACTTCAAAGATTACTTCAAGTATCTGGTGTGGATTCTGAGGCTTGCTTGAGTTCGAAACTCAAGTTCCCAAATCAATCACAGGTGCATGCTGTTAAGATTTTTATGGTTCGTATGCAGTAATGCGGAAAGCTAGGAGATGAGCTATGGTTATTCTTGCAGGAGACTGAGACCTTTGAGATCGTTTTGCCAATAATGCGATTAACCTAACCATTTTCATATGATCAATTGTTGCAGAATAAAATCTTGTAGCTCTAGCAGCTTGCTAAATAGCATTCCAGATTAGATTAGATCAACAATATGTCGGATAAAAAAGGTGCTATATGCCATAAAGTATCACGTTTTAAGAAATATATTCTTAAAATAAGTGAACTTAGTCTAGTGCGTGCTTGTACCTTACTTCAATGAATCAATATTCGAGTTGCAATAATATAATGAAAGATTACTATTTTTCATGTAAGGACCATTGAGAGTTGTATATAACAAAAAATTAGAACATTTTCGAAGGCGTCGATTTAAATCCATGTGTGGCCTAAATAAATCTGACAGCATAACTGGAAGACACATCTAGATCTCGACGGAACAATCCTTCATAAAACTTGAAGATATGCAACAGTTACACGAACTCAGCAGCTTAGATCACACAAACAACATTTACAGCGATTGCAGAAAGCTGAAAAATGACAGAAGCTTTAATTTCTCAACACGCAAATGTTCTATCCGTACTTAGGAGATCGAAGGAACTTTTGTGTAATAACTTGAAACAAAAACTAATACTTCCTCCACATAGCTCTCTCATCCATGAATTTTTTTAGCCTGAGAAACACAAGCAAAGACAAGACAAAACGGTTAGTCGAAACACAACAGCTATTCATGCACAGACCAGCTGGAATCTTAATTAAAAACCTGTCATCAATTTGGAGAAAGGGGCAAGTTCCATATATGGTAACCCTTGTAACATCCTCGATATTATTTCCTTTTGAACGAGGTCTATCATGCATGTTACTTTTCACTTGGCAATCTTACTTGATAGCTTAAATGATTAATTTGTACTTTCATATTATACTTGATCTTACTTGTTCTCCATTATTACCACCTCTGAAACCTTGGGGTTTATGAGATGTCTTGACAGTATCTTGATGAATCCAAGGCCTGCCATGAAAATGGCCAGGAGGAGGCATAACTGACGAGTGAGTCTCTGGTCCTCTATAATCAATTTCATAAACCTCTGAATCTGCCTCATCAGATCCTCCTATGAAAAAAACACCGCCAAATTAGCCAACCCATCCTTGATAATATATATACATGAAACCCAAGTTTTGCGGCTACACATTGAAAAACTCCAACGCTACATTTGAGAAGATAATATATAATAATTACAAACCTCTAGAAATGTGAGGTGTGACAAGGAGGAGGAATAGAAGAAAGACCGTGGTGATGCTAGACTTGAGCTCCATGGAAATCCAAAATAAATTAATTGTGAGAGTTAAAAAGTGTCATAAGGTCGACAAGATGGTCTTGTATACATGTTGAAGAAGGGATATATAATTGAAGTAATCAGAGGGTCACGGAAAAAGCTCCAGGTAGGCAGTTGAGGTTGTATTTTCTTTCAGCTTTTTGGCAAATTGAAACCGTCACAATCGACACAGCAATAAGTTGCAAGGTAACGATGTAGCTGGCTTGGGTTGGAACATTAATGTTTGTGTAACCATACCATATACCTAAACTCTAATCTTTAAAGTAATTCCTCCATTTTTCGTTTTTTTTTTCTTGTTTTTTCTATGGTGTAGACAGCTCCATGTGTGTATTATTGTAATGTCCTGTTGAGGGACATCCCATTTAGCTCAATTGGCTGGAATTCACATTACTCACACCTACTTTTGCTATTTGTGTTTCTTTATGTTTATCAAGCACTAAAGTTATCAATTCTTTAAAATCATTGCGTAATACTAGTTTAAGGTGGAAGATGGGTATGATCAATTATAATTATGTGTTTGTAGTCTGTTCGTGGTTGGGAATAAAATGATCTGGTACTACTTTTTGAACCCTAAATACCCTAAACATTAGCCTAGCCCTACTGTTAATCAACACAGGGGGCCGGGGAGATCCGGTGGACAATGTTAAGCTCTTGAAAACCATGCAAGTTCGACTTAGAGAGTTGAGATTGAGAAATTAGAATATGGTACAGAAAGCAGAGAATGTAGGTCAAGTGAACTCATTAATAGGAAACACACCTTCATCCAAACCCGAAGACTCTTCTTAAAGATTGCAATCGATGATCCATCAAGTGCTGAGTCTTGTCTATTTTTACTTCAATTTTTCATGAAGTTTGATTAGGTAAGATAACGTCAAACTTGGATGATGTACTACTTTTATATTAGATTCCACAAGTGTAACTTCAAGAGACAGGCGCCCCTTTCATTATCCACCAACAAATCTGTATACATGCTTCGTAAAGGAATTGCATGCAAGTCGATTCGGGTGCTGGACGACTTCTCCTCTCTACCATTCTGCTTCTTTTGGCCGTAATGAACAGATCCATTAGTATCTTTTTAACTTGTAAGGATTTAATTAGTCTCAAACTTACTGTTTGTGGGATATATATTATCAAGCTTACCAAACTTGACATTCAATTTTCTCTTCCATGATGTCTTTGGGGGACCTTGCTCCCAAGTGCTCAACTACCTATCATGATAAAACATTTCACCTCCACATCTTCCTCTAGTTTTAGTAACCTTAATTTGATCCTGGCAATGAAATTAGCAATGATTTGTCAAATTAACTCTTCATTATACTGATCACGTAATGTCGCTTCTCAATGAAATTATTATTAACTCCCATGGATAATACAATAATATTGGACAAGAAATTCTACCTTGTAAAGTGGAGATTTCTGATCCAATATCCCCTCTTCCTCTCTGCTTAGACCCAAATATCATCAATTCCCATCAATAAATTATACCAAAATAAGGAATAAGATCACTTTAAAAGTAATCTAGTCTATGAGTAAATTTGCATGTGAGATAGGCTGACTCTTGTAAATGATATTTAGCTTTAACTATTTTTTTGGACAGCTGAGGATGCACTTCAATCATTAGAAGTTGGATTTGTACTAAGAAAATGTGTTCGACTCTTCTCTCCTCGATTAAAATAAGAAAATTAAAGGAAACATCCAGCCCTTACTAAGAAAATATCAGCAGATGTTTATTAGGCTTAAAGATTCTCAGCCAGCTTCTTGAACTTTTTGATCAAAGTCTGTTAATTTATTTTTTAGGTTTCATCCATGACTAAGAGAGTGAACTATGCATGTTGAAATTGCACGACCTCATTGAGATTAATATTTCATAAATGGTCAAAATAATTATTTTAAAATGAAAAAAAAATTCTTAATTCATCTATAGATGGAATTGAACAACAACTATCGAGTAAAAAATAATAGTCCAGGGACTAATAGTTTCAAACTTTTTTAATTAAAAACCTTTTAGCCAAGAAATTAGGTGATCAATTAATCTGGTCCCATGAAGTACGAATCATTTTCATGGGAATTATTAGTGGGCCTAAAGTGTTGTGACGTTAGTTGGATGGATATGGTTGAAGGATAAACATCATCAATATGTATTTACAAAGATAAAGAGGCTAAATGTAAGAATCATAATGGTGAGCTTGCAATGATTTGAAATTTTTTCGTGGCCAGTTCTAAAAATTAATCAGTCAAAGAGTATACGTGGATTCCACTAAACATGGGCCTCATTTCATTGATCATATCATCTACCATGAAAATCATATCGAAATGACAAAAGAAAAGGCTAATTAAATGGATAATATATATATAAAGCAAAAATCAAGTGGGTGTTTACTGTTGAGTCGGTATTGTTCATGTATTCACAAAAAATAATATGGGGGCATACTTTATATTTTCAAAAATTTATTTTGGTTATCAAAGTTTTATTTTATAAGATTTAATTCTAATTTAAGGCTAATTACATTTAAATTCCTAGTTAAGAGAGACATTAAGAAAAAAGGGACTAAAATGAAAAAAAGCCAAATATAGATGGCGTGCTAAAGATTGTATGAAAAATATACCCAAGTCTTTGAGCATTAAAAATAATACAATTTAGATCTTTTTAAATTTTTAAAAAATCAATTTTAATATACAAGTTTATTTGTGTTATTTTTTGAACATTGATTAAAGAAGGGATAGAAGAGAGGGGTTGCTGAATTCCATCGATGAGAAAGAAATTTATCGTTCACTCTATTTTTGACTACCAAAATAGATTTTTTTGGTGTCCAAGGATTTCATGAGATGAAAAGGGCTTCATGATGGTTGTTTAAAGCCTTGATGTTGCATGAAAAATCAAATCTAAATCAAGAAAGTCAAAACTAAATCAATTTGATTTTACATTTTTGAACCATTTTTTGCTATATAGAGTTGATGGTATAATTTGTGGCTGTTATAAGAATATTGATGAGATGTTTTTCGGTTGAAATAGCTTGAAAATTGAGTTTTTTAGTCAAAAAAATAATTGTCTAATTTTCCAACCACTACTATAATGATCAAATTCCAGGCTTGTAGATATAATGTTATCTGTCTTGGTGAGCAACTTTGTTACTTGCTAAATATATTTTTGGCCCTCTTTTACTTTTGAGGTTGAATATAAATTTAAGAGAAAAAAATATTGAATTCAGTTGAATTCATGATCTAGTCACATGTTTGACGAGTTAAGTAATGATAACAAATTTATTATTTACTTTTTTTTATTTTGATTTTTTTATTGATATTATTTTTTAAATAATTTTTAAATTTATGTTTCAATTAACATCCATCATTTATGATTTTTTTTATTGAATCTTTTTTTGAATAGAAAATGTTTTTAATGATATTTTGCATATTTAATTTTTGAAAAGAATATTTTGATTCATCTATTTTTTTAATCTTTTGTATACAAAAAAATTATTTTTGATAATAAAAAAATATTTATTTTCATTTACATACAATTAAGATGAAGAGAATAGGATATGTCAGATTCGTCATTGTGATGAAAGCCAATGTGCGTTATTGCATAATTTTTTTTACTTTTTTATTTAATTAATTTAGTATGAGTTTTTTTTAATATCATTTGATCGAATAAAATATTAATTTTAATAAATAAATTTAATAAACATAACAAGATAAATATTTTATCTTGCAAAATTAAATATCTTGATTTATATTTTTTTTATTTTTCTACTTTTATTTTTAGTTATCATTATTATTTATTTTTTTATTAATACATATAATTTTTAATTTATTTGATTATATATATGTATGAACTTACTAATTTATATTTAATTTTTTTTTATGTATAAAAATGTATTAAAAAAACCTGTTTGTGAATACGAGTCAAATTAATAAGTGTGTGAAGTTGCGCACACATGTGTATATATATTGTCGTGAATTGTTCGCAACAAGATAAACCTTTCCTATAAAAACAACTAAAGATGTATGTGCCCCTAAGTACACCTGTTTTAATGGAAAATTGTGAGCTTTTTAAGAGCATTTTATGTAGAAGGACAGATGTAGTAGTGGTCTAAGTGATCAAGGAAACCGAACCTCTCTTTAAAGATTTAAATTTAAGTTTCTTAATTATAAAAAAAGATGATGAGAAACTAAATTTAATTCATTAAATTTGCATAATCGATACTTATTATTAAGTGAAATCCAATATATTCACTTAATATGAAGATCATGATAGAAGATATCAAGTTAACACCACGAATTCAAGAAAAAGGCAAATGGCTCATTGAAGTAAAGAAACAAAGAACACAATATGAAGAGTGCATGTCGTTGCAGTATTAGAAAATGCTGACAATCATACGTAGCTAAGTAACAAGTCGCTATGACAGTGGAAGAATTTAAAAGCTTTTTGTGTATTATACATGTAATCGAGAGAACAAGAAACAAGTGAATCACAAAAATCTAAACACAAGAAAATCATATATTAAGAGACAACAATGTAATTCATCTTTTGGGAAATTAACATAGAGCTAAAGTGATAATTTTATCATGGTTTTTAAATTTTAAGGGTTTTTTTATATATATATAATATTAGAGTATTTATAACTAAATAATCATAAATTCCAAACTTGAAACATATAAAAACTTTTTAAAGTTTCGTTTGATAATTTAAACTTTTATGAATATTTTACACTTCAATGATTTTGAACACTCTTATATATATATATATATATATATATATTATTTACTAATTGTATCTCTAACCTTTGATATATATTTTTTTTGATAAAATAATTTGATTTATCAATTAAGCATTAGTCTGGTTTGATTGAGATTCAATTTATATTAGTCAAGAACATAAACTTATGATTAATTGTAACAATGAAAATAGCAATAACATACCTATAATCTCTTTTATATAAATATATTTTTTCAATTTATTTTTCACCTTCATACACATATGCATCATATCTTTAATTTTTAAATAATGTTGTAATCCAACCAAATTAACAACATCTTTATCTAAATTATTTAAAAATTTAGTTATTATGACTTCTTTATCTTTTGAAATATTAGCTGTAATCATAACTATTTTCATTTTATTAAAATAATCATCACATTTTAGAACCTTGAGATAAAGATTGCAATTTATTACATATTTCTTTATAGTAATTATTAGGGACACATCTCTTCTTCATGGTTGCTTTCATCTCCTTCTATATGTCAATGGGTTTTTTTCCATTACACCTCATGCCTGTAATAAGTTAATCTTACCAAATAATAGTGTAATTAGTGAATTTAATAAGTTGAATATTGATGGGCAATCAAATATAAATTTCACTTTCCTTTCCTAATATAAATAAGCCTATGGATCATTCATTTCTTAGAATGCTAGAATTTTAAGTTTTATGCTATCTAAATTGCGATCTAAATTATTGTGATTATCAAAATTCTTTATTTGGTTGAAATATCTATTTGGCCAAAATCTACCATCAAACTTTTTCATTGGTCATGTCTCATATAAGAGATTTTGGTGTGTATAAGACTTTCTTCTATAATTAACTATACTGTGCTCCTCCTCATTATTGGAGTTCTAGCTTCACTTTCATCAAGAGGAGAAAGTGCCCCTCTAGTAAATTCTTTAACCTCATTTTCTTATGATTAGGAACATAAAGTCTAATAATCATCTCAGTACTCAATTTATCAATTTTTTTCATTAAAGCCTTCATCATCACCTCTAACTTATAATGTCTTTCTATAAGATCCTTTGCCTTTGATTGTATTACACTTTTTGATGACATTATGAATATTTGAAATTAAGGTTAGTAGCAAGGAAAGATTTCCTCATAGCTTACACTCGATTTAATATCACTCCACTCATATTTCACACAATTCAAACAGGCTTTTCACTCTAATAATCTTGCTAAGAGCTTTTACCTCACTATTCCCTTAATTTCTTAAAGGTAACTTAGTAACTTATCAAATAATTAATCAAAATAATGTAATGATATTATAATAATAAAGTCTCAAGAATCAAGAAATATATGAAACTAATCAAAATAAAAATTAAGGATAAATTTGTAAATAACAATGCAAATTCATGTAAAATATAATGACAAAAAGAAGATACAAAATAAAAGTAATGAAGTTTTAAAAAGTTTATGTTAAAGAATAAAAAAAACTAACTAATTCAAGAAGTCAAGATTTAACTTCAAGAATTCAAGAAAACAATTAAAATAAAGTAATAAATATTTATACTAGCCAAATTTTAATGAAACAAGACAAGATAATCCAAGAAAAAACAAGAATTCAATTCAACAATACCAAGATTTAGTGTGTACCTATTAGGAAAAACAAAAAAAATATTCAAGAAACTTTGGCCCAACCCTACAATTCAAGAGCTTGTATTAGATTATTCCTTAACTTGTTAATTCAATCAATTTTTACAATTTTTTTATCCATACAATTAAACGATCACATGACTTTTTTCTCTTTACTTTAGGTCAAAATCAATCAAGATAAAAGATGAAGATTAACAACACAATTTTTCTTTGATGTGTTCGACAAAATCAAGAAACTACAAAAAATGTTATTTTTTTTATATATAAGGCTTAACACAAACTATGAAATAATAAAAGAAGGATAGGCTCCTTTTTTTTTTAAAAAAAGGACCCTAGTTGAAACTAGAAAAGAAAAAAAATAAAAAAACAACTCAAACTAAAAATTAAAAGGATATAACCTGATAAAAGATAATCAAGAAACAAACTAAAAGTTAAAGGGATATAACCTAATAATAAAATAAGTTCTAATACCAATTGATGCGGACACCTACCAAGATATGCTAAAATTATATTTAAATAGTTTACAACTTAACCCAACTAGAACCTATCTTGGAAAACAAAATTTAAACACAATGATCACTCTCACCCGACAATTATATAGAGACATGAATGAGTAGTATAAAATCACAACAAATTTGATCAATCATTCAAAAAGTTTGTAAGTTCAAGCAAGAACTTAGTATGTGAATCATCTAATAACAAAAAAGATAATAAAAATGCCAATTTCTTTATAAAAAATAGTCTTCTCTTAAAAAGTCTCTACAAAAAGGTATTTAAACTAGAAAGAATTCCAAGTCTAATAGGATATTTCTAATGAATATAAATAAACCTAGTAAATAATAATAATTCAAAGAACGTAAATTTAAAGAAAGGCCTTTATATCTATAAAATACTTAATAATAACTAAAAGATAAATAAAATAATAGCCTAATTAATTTAAATAAAACTAAAATTATTTTTATAATTTGCTAGTAGAATCAAAGGTCAACTTCAAATGCATGGTTCTATCTTATCTTAATAAATTAGAAGGCTTTCCATATATCACTAGAAAGATATGGATGTATACTTTCTAATGCAACTAAAATCACATTAAACTTCATTATTTACCTCTTGTTATGACCAAAACAATAGCTAAAGGTTAAAATTGATAAATTTAAATATTTTTTATTCTAATATTTTTGTAACGTTTCAATGCTCATCTATAAACCCTTCTTGAATATGGATTAAAGTAATCAAGGTTTGTACTTCATCATTTAATTTCTTCTTGAAGTCCACCTTAGTTTGTCCACCTTAGTCTTTGTCTCTTGTAAAAGTCTAATAAAAGCCCTTTTGAACCTGTTAGCACTAAGTATAGTTACTGGACCAATTGAAACCTCTAACAAATCTCTTGATATTTCTTGGATTGCATCAATTTTCTCTCTCTAACTTAGGCTTTTTTGAAAAAAAAAAACTTCATTCTCTATTCATAGGAAATAAGGATAGTCCTGGAACCTTTCTAGATATAATGATTATGTCTCTTGGTTTAGGTCATTCTTGGCCTTTCATCATTATTGCACACTTTGACCAAACATGTTTAGGTGGGTCTTTTGGCACCATCTTTTTAGTGATTTCATGTCTTTTTTAACTTAATATAGATTACATATATAGGGGAAAAGAATGGTCTATTATGAGTGAAAAGCACTTAAAGTTGGGTCAAAATACATGCAAAACAAAGTTTTAAGGGCTACTACGAGTGGAAAGGAGAAAAAGCTATTTTGGCATCCACCAAAACAACATCATTTTGGTGTTTTACCTTTTTCTTTAAACTATTAGAGTGAAGCAACATTGTTTTGATAAATGGTACGAGCATTAACCTATCTTAGTTTACATTGATAAGAACTTTTCTAATTGAGATAGATAGTGGCGGAGGGAGGGGGATTAGTAGGGGTTGAGGCCCCTACAAGGAAATTTTCTCCAGCCCCTTCCTTGAATAAAATAATTAAAATTTTAATCTTTTTAAAATAATTCTTTTAATTTGAACCCCTTTAATTTTTTTTCTTACTCCACCCCTAGAGATAGAGAGAAAAATCTAATTAGAAGAAGGTACATTAGACCAACCAATCACCATAGTAAAAAGTTACCAAATAGCCATTAACCCATCTAAATTGACACCAATAAGAAATTCTCCAATTAGGATATAAGGAAAAGTCAAATTTGAAAAAGATGTATTGGACTGACCAATCACCATAGTAAAAACTTATCGATGTTTAAAAATGAATTTTACATGCTCATATGTTCATAAAAATGAAAAAGTGTAATTTTACAAAATGAAACTAACATGATTTTAAAGTCATTAAAAATGAGAGAAAAGTGCTATACATGCAAAATCAAAAATCACAGGGTAAGAAAAAGAAAAAAAGGAAGGAAGGTTGTGGCTTACCTAAATGATGGTTCTAGACAAGTGCATTTTTTTTCTTTTTGTATTTAATTTGGTTCTAGATGACCAATCACTATATTTTTTTTTTATTTCCTTTTCAACTATATTTTTTTGTGTAATATGATCTAGGATTTTTTTAAGGAGGAAATTGGGTTAAAACTCCTATTTGATAATAAAAAGATGAGAAAGAAATGTTAAAAGGCCCACATTAAACATATGTTCTCCTTGATGTCCCACCCATAAATTAATGGGAAAGAAGAACTCACAAACAAGGTTCTTTTGAATGGGTTGAAGAAAAAGATTAAAAAAAGTTAAAAGAAAGTGGTTGAACTCAATGCAGTAATCGTTGTAGATTGATCTATTTAGTGGTAGGATTTAGTGACACGAATATTTTGGACTTAATTTTAACGATGATCTTTTTAGGATTAATTTACCATGTCGTGTGCTATTTAACAATCACTTTTTTATATTTAAATTTTTATTATCTTGTTACACCTCATCAATGTTAGCACACATTAGTGTCATGACTCGTGTATGTACATCCTCAACAAGTTAACAACTCATCAAATTTTATTATTCTTATTGTTACTTATTATCAATATGTATATGTGAAAAATTATTAAAGAGGCCAATATTCTTGATTATTATTTGAATATTGAACTTAGGTTTTTGTAAGACTTGTTTTATTATTTAAAATGAAAATGTTAAGTTACTTTTTTAATATCAAAGGTAATGGTCCATGTTGAGTTCATTTACTCTAAATGTCAAGAGTGAATAGAAATGGTTTTTATAAACAAGTTACAAGAACCTAATATAAAAACATGCAATGTGATGCATTCTCTCTCTCTCTCTCTCTATTGTTTAAATGAGAACATGGAAATAACATGTTAATTACAAAACTTGCATAACAACTAACTAAATATAAAAAAATATAGATATATTTTTTTGTGTGAGGTTTGGTTAAAAGACATGGAATTTAGAACATATATATGTTTTTTAACATGATCAGAAGATAGCAACAAGCATAAAAAACCAAAGATAACAATTTAATCCTAAGAATAAAAGATCTTAAGTCATATTATTCAATCATGTTCATCTAAGAAATTAAAAACACATGTCATTATTTTTTCATTCATAATCAAGGAAGCAAACAACATCAAAAAATAAAGAACATATTAAAACCCTAACTTTCATAATTCCCAGTCTAGGTTACTGATTAGTACTTAAAAGTGTATTTTTATCAAGGTTTTATATCATCATTTTGCACGTGAAGTATCAATAACTCCTTAACTAAAGCTTGTTTTATAATAACATATATAATAATATAAGATACCTTTAATTTATGGTAAATATTCATCTTAAATGCAGGCCTATCACATAAATAAAAAGATTGATTGATGAGTTGAAATATTGAAATTGAATGGACAAAGAGATGGTCAAACTTAGAAAAGAGATGCTGGTTCAGTCCAAACTGGAACACTGTTTGATAATTGAGTCATATCTGGAGCTGTAGATCTCGGAGTTAGGTCTACTTTATATGGATGGAAAAGTAAGACATATGCCTACAACTTTCATGTGGAGGTCTGGTTTTAATAAGGTTGTTTTCATGTTCAAATTGTAGTAACAACAAAAAGATTCGAATTTATCCTGCAACCCAAAAATTGTTCAGTGTTCAACCCATATCTAGAGTTCTAAAAGTTCAAATGACCTCCATTGTTTTTTTTTTTTGAAAGCTGAGATAATTTTCTACAACTTTCATATGGAGGTCTGGTTCAAAGTTTGATGTTATCGATGACGTTTTTGACAGACAAGAGAAGATAAGGATTGTCACCTAGTAGTAGTAGTAGTAGTAGTAGTAGTAGTAGTAGTAGTAGTAGTAGTAGTAGTAGTAGTAGTAGTAGTAGTAGTAGTAGTAGTAGTAGTAGTAGTAGTAGTAGTAGTAGTAGTAGTAGTAGTAGTAGTAGTAGTAGTAGTAGTAGTAGTAGTAGTAGTAGTAGTAGTAGTAGTAGTAGTAATAATAATAATAATAAAGAAAGAGAAGAAGAAGAAGATGATGAGAACTTTGAGATGGAATATTAATGTAACGATTAAACAATGATAATAACAAATGTCAAGGTTAGAGGTTCCACTAATGGTATATCAAACAAGTATAGTATAAACTCTTATTATTGAATTGGAAACCACACACAAAGGAGGTTCCAATCAGATTATATATTGTTAACATGATTACATTAGTCATCTTATTCAATTAATGCTAATACTTGTAAATCTCGTCAAGCATTCATGATTATAACTTATGTTAACAACAAATCAAGTTCCTTTCATAGCTCAGGTGTCGGTTATACCATACATTATGGGCTATGAAAGTGCCAAGCATTTGTTGTACCAAGTGTTATACAACATAAATCAAGATTAGTCATTTAACAAGCAAAGTATTAAAGAGTGAACAAGATAGCAAATATAAAACATGTTAGTATCAAACATTAAAGTCCATATTAAGTTTACATTATACTTATTCTTACACCATTAGTGTAACCTTTTCACCTTGACATAATTAACTTAGCTAGACATAATGAAAGAAAGCAAAATAGATAAACAAAATAAGAACATAAAAGTTAACTAAGTAAAGGAAAGGAAATGAAAGGCATAAACTTAATATTAATGAAAACAAAGCATAAAAAATACAAAGAGAGAAAGGAAGAGCATGATCTTGATCTGGAAATCAAGATGCCTAAATGCATGGCAAATGCCTCCTTTTATAGGCCAAAAATGGGAACTATTGATTTGATGACTAATTGATAAGTGGGTGACCAACTTTTGACTTGGTGACAATCCTTATCTTCTCTTGTCTGCCCAAAACGTCATTGATAACGTCAAAATTGGAGCCAGTTGTAAACATGAAAGTTGTAGGCAATTGTCTCAGCTTTCTTGTGTAAAAATTTCAGCTCATTTGGACTTCTAGAACTCCAGATATGGCCAAAATACCGAATAGTGCTCGGGCTGGAAGACAGATTCGGGCTTCTTTGTTGTTGCTACAATTTGGACTTGATAATGGCCTTTTTAGATCTTGGGCTCCATATGAAAGTTGTAGGCCTATGTCTTACCTTTCCATCCATATAAATTGGACCTAAATCTGAGATCTGTAGCTCCAGATATGACCCAATTACCGAACAGTGTTCCGGTTTGGATTGCACCGACATCTCTTTTCTAAGTTTGGCCATCTCTTTATCCTTGCAATTTAAGTTCTTCAAGTCATCAATCAATCCTTTCATTTATGTGATAGGCCTGCATTAAAAATAGACATTTACCATAAATTATAGGTATCTTATATTATTAGATACATTATTATAAAACATATTTTAGTTAAGGAGTTATTGATACTTCAAGTGCAAAATGATGATATAAAACCATGATAAAAATGCACTTTTAAGTACTAATCACACCCCCCAACCAGCTTATTACTAGTCCCTAGTAATCAAAGCGTTAAAATAGAAAACAAATTTGCAAATTTCACAAAGCAAGGTATTCATCATTTAACTTCCATTAATCTATCCAGATAAACAAACTCTCATTAAATTTATATATCTGCTCAATACCACTTAACAAGATATTAATAAACCTTTCTTTTGTGCTCAATGTATCAACACATAATTATGGGGCTTTTCTTGGAAGAAAACAAAATTTTTGTTCTAATGTTTAAGGTTAACTTCCTTGGGTTGGGATTATTATTTTTGTCTTTTTTTTTTAATGTATATACATATAATTTAAAAATATCATGCATCTTTAACCCATGTAATGAGCTTTCAGCTAATGACTCCCAGACCAGTTGGTATTAGGGCATTAGGTGTTAAGACACCCCTACGAGCTTAGTAACTCGGGTCGCAGATACTGATATGTAGATAGTGCAATGTTTGATTCCTTTAAGCTTTTCTCCTCAACCCATGTAACAAGCGTTGGGCCAATAGCTCCCAAGTCAGTTGACTTTAGGGTATTAGGTGTTAAAACACCCCTTCGGGCTTAATTGCTTAGGTTAGGGAGGCTACGAAACCAAACTTATCTACATTTTTATTATCATCATTTTTTTTTTCTTTTTTTTTTTTTTTTTTTTTTTTTTTTTTTTTTTTTTTTTTTTTTTTTTTTTTTTTTTTCTTTTTAATTATATACAATCCCTTTCCCTTAGTTGTTACCTTTAACAAAAGAACATAAATAATGTAATAATCCAATATGCAACCCACAATCATATGTTAAAGTGTGTGTGTGTAAATTAAGGTTTAAGAATACATGTTAAATAAGTATATGAGCAGAATTAAGTGGTAACAATACGAGAGTTTGTAAACCTGAATATTTCAGGAAGTATTATAATAGACCTTGTTAAGAATGGTTACTAAGATGCGTCTCAAGAGTCACTTTAACAAAAGAACTCCTTTACTCTGCCATCCTAGTAACAACAATTATGCACATGCTTTATGAAATGAAAAACAATTTTTTTTTTTATCAACTACTACCCTCTCCCCCCAACCAAAACGAGACATTGTCCTCAATGTTCTAAGGTAGAAAGATAGAGTATAAAAGATATCACCTGAAATAACGAACACTGACAAAACCTGAAACACACTGAAACAAAAATAAGAAATAACAAAACATAATAATAAAACCAAAAGACACAAAAATTCACAAATGAAGGCTCAAATCCAATCTAAGCTTTTTACGGCTTTCCTTAGATGACCAATTTATGCGACTCATGGAAGGATCAATCACAGGAATGAAAGATTGTAGTTGGTCAATCAATTGTTCAGCAGTAGTAGCAGAGATTATGATTTGTCGTGCAGAAGATGTTAGAAATTCCTGTTCCACAGCATGATCAAGAAAAGACAACAACTTATCATAATAACCATTAACATTTAACAAACCTATGGGTTTATGGTGAATGTGCAGTTGAGCCCAAGAGGAAATATGAAAGATCTCTTCTAATGTGCCTAGACCACCTGGTAAAGCAATGAAGGCATCAGCATGGTTAAACATTGCATTCATTCGAGCTGACATTGTGGAGACCTGAAGTTCCTCTCCAATTGTTTTTCCAATGATGTCCCCTTGTGCCAAAGCTTCAGGGACGATTCCTAAAACTTGACTACCTCCTAAAAATGCAGCTATTGACACACCTCCCATTAACCCAAGACTGCCTCCCCCATACACTAAATGAATCTTTCTCTCAGCTAGCACCTGACCAAGATGATTTGCTGATTCTAAAAACTCCTTTTCTTTCCCAGGACTAGATCCACCGAAAACACAAATATTTCTTATTTGATGACTTGAGGAACTTGCCATTTCTACACACTTCTGTATTTGTTGAATGTATGGGTTGAGTAGAAATGAAAGGAAGGAAAAGAGGGTTTTATAGATGAGAAATTAGAAAGGCAATCATAACATCTATATGTAGGCCAGCTGGAGTCTCACACTCTCTCTCTCTCTTTTTATTTATTTATTTATTTACTTTTGAAAAAGCATGTGTATGTACAGGTAGTTGTGATTGTGGCTCACATCTTCCCTTTGTTTTACGTTCAAGAACGGCTTAAACGCCCTCTATGGGTCGGGGATAGGCTTCCCATCCAGTTTTCTTAAAAACTGGCAAACAGGGTCTTTTTTAGTCAGATTCCCAAGACTAAGTCTATCATGTTCTTTATGAAATAGTGGCCATAAATCATGAATTGCACGATGCACATCTCCACTAGGATGCGTCTCAAGAGTCAATAGAAGATTATCTAAAGACTCTTTGTGTTTTAAAATGAATCCTACCTTTTGATCGGAAAAACAATTGGAGAGGAACTTCAGGTCTCCACAATGTCGGCTCGAATGAATGCAATGTTTAACCATGCTGATGCTTTCATTGCTTTACCAGGTGGTCTAGGCACATTGGAAGAGATCTTTCATATTTCCTCTTGGGCTCAATTGCACATTCACCATAAACCCATAGGTTTGTTAAATGTTAATGGTTATTATGATAAGTTGTTGTCTTTTCTTGATCATGCTGTGGAACAGGAATTTCTAACATCTTCTGCACGACAAATCATAATCTCTGCTGCTACTGCTGAACAGTTGATTGACCAACTACAATCTTTCATTCCTGTGATTGATCCTTCCATGAGTCGCATAAATTGGTCATCTACGGGAAGCCGTAAAAAGCTTAGATTGGATTTGAGCCTTCATTTGTGAATTTTTGTGTCTTTTGGTTTTATTATTGTGTTTTGTTATTTCTTATTTTTGTTTTAGTGTGTTTCAGGTTTTGTCAGTGTTCGTTATTTCAGGTGATATCTTTTATACTCTATCTTTCTACCTTAGAACATTGAGGACAATGTCTCGTTTTGGTTGGGGGGAGAGGGTAGTAGTTGATAAAAAAAAATTGTTTTTCATTTCATAAAGCATGTGCATAATTGTTGTTACTAGGATGGCAGAGTAAAGGAGTTCTTTTGTTAAAGTGACTCTTGAGACGCATCTTAGTAACCATTCTTAACAAGGTCTATTATAATACTTCCTGAAATATTCAGGTTTACAAACTCTCGTATTGTTACCACTTAATTCTGCTCATATACTTATTTAACATGTATTCTTAAACCTTAATTTACACACACACACTTTAACATATGATTGTGGGTTGCATATTGGATTATTACATTATTTATGTTCTTTTGTTAAAGGTAACAACTAAGGGAAAGGGATTGTATATAATTAAAAAAAAAACATGAAAAAAAAGAAAGAAAAAAAAAAGAAAAAAAAGAAGAAAAAAAAATGATGATAATAAAAATGTAGATAAGTTTGGTTTCGTAGCCTCCCTAACCTAAGCAATTAAGTCCGAAGGGGTGTTTTAACACCTAATACCCTAAAGTCAACTGACTTGGGAGCTATTGGCCCAACGCTTGTTACATGGGTTGAGGAGAAAAGCTTAAGGGAATCAAACATTGCACTATCTACATATCAGTATCTGCGACCCGAGTTACTAAGCTCGTAGGGGTGTCTTAACACCTAATGCCCTAAGACCAACTGGTCTGGGAGTCATTAGCTGAAAGCTCGTTACATGGGTTAAAGATGCATGATGTTTTTAAAGTATATGTATATAGAGTTAAAAAAAAAAAAGACAAAAATAGTAATCCCAACCCAAGGAAGTTAACCTTAAACATTAGAACAAAAATTTTGTTTTCTTCCAAGAAAAGCCCCATAATTATGTGTTGATACATTGAGCACAAAAGAAAGGTTTATTAATATCTTGTTAAGTGGTATTGAGCAGATATATAAATTTAATGAGAGTTTGTTTATCTGGATAGACTAATGGAAGTTAAATGATGAATACCTTGCTTTGTGGAATATACAAATTGTTTTTCTATTTTACGCTTTGATTACTAGGGACTAGTAATAAGCTGGTTGGGGGGTGTGATTAGTACTTAAAAGTGCATTTTTATCATGGTTTTATATCATCATTTTGCACTTGAAGTATCAATAACTCCTTAACTAAAATATGTTTTATAATAATGTATCTAATAATATAAGATACCTTTAATTTGTGGTAAATGTCTATTTTTAATGCAGGTCTATCACATAAATGAAAGGATTGATTGATGACTTGAAGAACTTAAATTGCATGGATAAAGAGATGGTCAAACTTAGAGAAGAGATGTCGGTGCAATCCAAACCGGAACACTGTTCGGTAATTGGGTCATATCTAGAGCTATATATCTCAGATTTAGGTCCAATTTATATGGATGGAAAGGTAAGACATAGGCCTACAACTTTCATATGGAGCCCAAGATCTAAAAAGGCCATTATCAAGTCCAAATTGTAGCAACAACAAAGAAGCCCGAATCTGTCTTCCAGCCCGAGCACTGTTCGGTATTTTGGCCATATCTGGAGTTCTAGAAGTCCAAATGAGCTGAATTTTTTACACAAGAAAGCTGAGACAATTGCCTACAACTTTCATGTTTGCAACTGGCTCCAGTTTTGACGTTATCAATGACGTTTTGGGCAGACAAGAGAAGATAAGGATTGTCACCAAGTCAAAAGTTGGCCACCCACTTATCAATTAGTCATCAAATCAATAGTTCTCAATTTTGGCCTATAAAAGGAGGCATTTGCCATGCATTTAGGCATCTTGGTTTCCAGATCAAGATCATGTTCTTCCTTTCTCTCTTTGTATTTTTTATGCTTTGCTTTCATTAATATTAAGTTTATGCCTTTCATTTCCTTTCCTTTACTTAGTTAACTTTTATTTTCTTATTTTGTTTATCTATTTTTTTTTCTTTCATTATGTCTAGCTAAGTTAGTTATGTCAAGGTGAAAAGGTTACACTAATGGTGTAAGAATAAGTATAATGTAAACTTAATATGGACTTTAATGTTTGATACTAACAAGTTTTGAATTTGTTATCTTGTTCACTTTAATACTTTGCTTGTTAAATGGTTAATCTAGATTTGTATTGTATAACATTTAGTTCAACAAATACTTGGCACTTTCATAGCTCAATCATATGGTGTAACCTACACCTGTGCTATGAAAAAAACTTAATTTATTGTTAACATAAGTTATACCATACGGTTGACTATGAAAGTGCCAAGCATTTATTATACCAAGTGTTATACAACATAAATCTAGATTAACCATTTAACAAGTAAGATATTAAGAATTAGAAATAAAAAGATAAGACATGTTAATAGCAACCGAGTTACTAAGCTCATAGAGGTGTCTAAATATCTAATCCTCTAAGACAAACTAGTAGAGAGAATTCACACCTTTTATTTGGATTCAGTCTTACGCAATTTGGAGGTGTGTAGCTCCATATTCATTCGTTTGAAGTTGCTAACACGATTAGTCAGAATTATCAAAACAAAGGTTATTCTATTGAATGTCATGTCACTCACATTCTCTTCATTGAGTTTAAACGAAGCGTCATTTAAAGTTTTTAATTTGGGATTGGTAAATTTTGATTGAGTCCCTGCTTTTTCAAATTCTTTTAATTACACCTATAATTGCCTCCAAACTTTTCATTTCATGCAATTTCACCCCTATCAAACTTAATTGTCATCCCCTAAGTTGACCTTCTTTTTTATTTTGGTCTTTGGTTCTGAATTTGTGCATTTTAACCTTTAATTAAACAATAAAGTTCTAATGTATTCAATTTAGCCTTTGATTTGATCAATTTCAACCCATACAATAATGTGTCTTTATCATTTTGGTTCTTAATTTTAGGTCTCTTAAATCAAATGCCTAATTGTCAATCAAACTTTAATATTTATATAATTAAGTTCTTGATTTCACTAAATTAACTCTTAAAAATTACAATTCGGCTACCAGATTCTAATTTCTTCCAATTAAATCCTAAATTGACATAAAAAAATCATTTTTTTCTTGTAATTAAGCTCTTAATAAATTCAAATAAAATTCTAAAATTCTAATTGAGTCCTTAAAAATTCAATTTTGAATTCTCCTTTTTAAATTGAATTTTATTCACTAGTAGGGCCTTCATTAGTCTTTATCAATTTCCTAGATGTTCTTGTATATTTTTCTCACTAAAATATTTTTTAATTTTCCTCCAGCATTTGTTCAATTTTTTTATTTTTTATTTTCTTTTTTTCCTAATTTTTTGTTTATGTGGGGCTACAAAATAAGTAATAATAATAGAGGACAAGCATCTAAAAAGGGTAAATTTGAACAGATAAAATTAAAAAGAACTAAGCTAATATTTTAAAATTTTAAGAGGGGAAATTACCCACCCTTTACCTTTATAAATAATTTCTAAGAAATATAGGGGAAAACATCTAGAAAAAAAGATTAAAAAAAGGGTAAATTTGAAAATGCAAAATTAAGATAACTAAAATGATTATTTTAAAAATTTAAGGGAAATTCCACCTTTTTGTGTACCCTTACAAATCATCCTCGTTCTAGTGTAATGATTTGATTCTAAGAAAAAATATTACTTTGAAAAGTACTAATAGAAAATTTAATTTATAATATTTTGCATGTCTTATAGGAATGTTATTTCTTTTATCTTTGGAATTTATTAGTTATTGGACCTATGTTTTATTGCAGATCAAATAATTATTTTTTAATATCAAAAAAATTAATATGTAGGTATTATTAACATGTTATTTAATATTAAAACATATATAATTGGTAATTGAAAAGTTGATGCTTACGTACACTAAAATATAATGATAATTATATGTGTTAATAAACAAAATTGTTAATATAATGTAGTACGGGGGAAAGCATAAAAAAGAAAGAGGATAAATTTGAAAATGTAAAATTAAGAGAATTATAATGAATACTTTAAAAATTTAAAGGATATTTCCCCCTTCGTTCCATCTTTATTAATCATCCATATTCTAGTGTAATGATTTTGATTCTAAAAGAAAATATTACTTCTGAAATTTGTAGTAGAAAATGTAATTTATAAAATTTAGCATCTCCTGTAGGAATGTATGTCATATAGGAATGTTATTTTGTTTGTTTTTAGAATCTACTAACTACTTGATTTGAGCTCTGCCGAGGGTTGAATAACTTTTTTCAAATATAAAAATTGGACATGTAGGGCCTTTGACACTTTTTTATGTAAAAAATTAAATGTAAATCAAAAGGCATATAGATTCATCTAATTAAGTAAATCAATAATAATTTGTGTCAATAAATAAAATCTTTAAGGTTAAGTAAATACATACTTGGAAAAGTTAGGAGAAGAATATAAATCAAGATATTTAATTTCACAATATGGATTATTTACTTGATTATGTTCAATGACTCTATTTATTTAAATTATTTTTGTATTTAATCAAATGATAGTAAAAATAGACATACACATATAAAATTCATTAAATAAAACTAAAGGGGAAAAAAATATCATGCAAGGTTGCACTTATTACTATCCAAAAATAAATATTTGTTTATTTTTTAACATAAATTTCAATTATATAAAACATAAAAAAAATTATAAATGAATTGGAATAATCTATTAAAAATAAAACATATACAAAATAATTAAAAAACAATAACCACTATTTAAAAAAGATTAAATATGAAAAATAAAAAATTAGGGAGAAGGGGTATTAATTTAAATGTAAATTATAAAATTATTTTAAAAAACACATAAAAGAGAACCACTATTTTTTTCTAATATAACAAGAAAAAATATATATTAAAAGAAAAACAAAAAGCAATTCGAGCACCGCTGGGCCTCTCCCAATTAGAAAGGTTCGTGCTAGCTCTTTTTTGAAAATGGATTAGGGTGAACGACATGTAATTTGGTTTTATCTATATTCTAGCTACTGTGGTGGCCAGGAAAATTAGGTCTAAGGTTTTTTATCTAAAAAAACTCCATGAAAAAAACCATATATGGCCTTAAAAAACCAAAATCAACCCTAATCCAAATTTTTTTCTGAATCTGGATATATTTTTTTAGACAATTTCAACATGAAAAAACATGTATGTGAAACTTTTTTCATTAAATAGAACCCTATGATATCAAGATTGATCAATTTGATAGTTGGAATCCATGCCAACACTGGTTTTCCCATTCTATTATTGGAATTTGTTGTGTTTTCTCTCTCTTACCTCTCACAAACCAGGAACCAAAAATATAAGAAATTTTTTTTTTAACTAAAATTGAATTGCAAAATTATTAAGGGGCCAGATATGTATAATTTGTAAAGTTTAAAGACTAAACTATATATATATATTTTTGTGATAAGTTTGAAAGCATCACTTATTTATGGTGCATTTTCCACTTTTGTTTTTAGCCAACAAATTTAATTTAATTTAATTTTCCTTCAATTTGATACAAACAAATGTTATCACACAAAAAAGTTTTGAAAATAAAAAAATATAAATAAGCAGTGGATCCATAATAAAATATAAAAAAATAAATACTACACGTGTTCATATTGTATTGACCACAATGTTTAGAGTTATATATAATAATAAGTGATATACGAGGGTTCTTCCAACTATTTCAAGTGAAGGCCATCATTTGTATATCATTTTTATTTATTATTTTTTAAAAACAATTATATAGTTTAACATGCAAAGTATAAGCATGAAGAGAGACTATTGGAAACTCAGGTGGTTATAAAGTCACTTGGTTTGTCCTAAAGTGTTCAAACATTTGGAAACATTTGGAGTTTAAGAACATTATACCTCATCAAAAAAATAAAAAATAATTTTCTCCAATTAAAACATATTTTTTTATGCACTGGCCAACATACTCATACTATGTTTTGTGTTAGATTTCAAGTAAATTTTTACCTGGAGAAAAAAAGGTGCCAACAATATTGATATGTTTTCTAGTGTCATGATTTTTTTCATTAAAAAAATAGAAAGATGATGTGAATTATAATCAAGTAAAATGAGAATTATATACTACTAGAAAATTATCAAATAAAAATAGAAACACATTTAAAAAAATACCATTAATAAATTATGGTGAAATTTACTGACGGGACATGACATCGTTATTTCCAATGGTGTTCACTGCTGGAAATATTTTGGGCGGTGAATACTAAAAGAATTACAAGTAGAAATCAATGAATGAAAAAACAAATTACAGGTATTCCCTTGTTATTTCTATAAAAAAAATATAACATATCAATATTATAGACAAAATTACCGATAAAAACTAAATATTGCCAATATTAATTAGGGAAACCATTGGTAATATTTAAATTATAACCTGTCAGGTGAATTCCCCTTCCCTATTTCTTCTTATTCTTCCTTTATTTTCTACGACAAATAGCATTACCCCCCTTTATTTGGTCACAAATCAAGCTTCCATCATCACAAATTTGACCACCCTAACACTCAGTATGTTAGTATTCTTGTTTTGTTTTAATTTTTTTAAGATTCAGAACATCAAGTAAGCAAACCTACCCATTATTTATTGAACCCATATTTTATATTAATATTTTGCTATTTTTATGTAGTATATGTAGTTTGTTTATGTGTTTACTTGTTTTATAACTTTTTCTTATAGAAATTTGTTATATGAATGTAAGATTTGTACATGTTAGAGTTTGTTTTAGATTTTAAAAATTTGTATTTGTTTGTCATTTTATGGCATTGTGTTTGATTTTGTAACTTATGTGTTTTATGATTAAATAAATAATGGGTACATTTTGCATTTTTTTAATTTTATTGTTAAGTTGAGAATTTTGGTAAATTTGATGAAATTTAAATATTTTGGAGGAAATTGATAATGATTAAAGAGTATTATTAAAATAGATTGAATAATTTTGAATTCAACTAATGATAACTAATTAAATGGGAACCAATAATTTGTTTTGTTCACATTATTAATAATACATATTGTCATCAATGTTGTATATAGGTTTCATATAAGTAATGAATGAACATTCTTGAATGTATCAAATTTCACTAGAAGGGTTACGTGAGATGAATTATTTTAATGAGGTTGAGGGTTCTATTAATTATAAATTATCTAATCTAAAAAATATTAGTGGAGGCAGTGTTTGATGTGCATGTAAAACGTGTAAAAATAAAACTTTTCTCGATCCAGATGTTGTTGTAATACATCTTTTATAAAAAAAAGTTAATGAAAAAAATACTTGTGTTGGTTTGCACATGGAAAATCCTATATTCCTTACGAGACCATGATGGAAAGGATGGTTTGACTAACTTCTAGTTCTGATAACATGCATGGACTTGTAGAAGATAAAAGTAATCATTATAGAAGTATGATTATGGATGCAATAGTAATGAATTAGGGTTATACAAATAAATGTTCAATTATAAGTGAATAATCAAATGTAAACGTAGTTAGGTTTTTTAAACTTTTGAATGCTTTTAACGAACCATTATAGGATGAGTGCACAAATCATAGCACATTATCAGTCATTGCACAAGTTTTCACCATTAAGTCAGATTATAGATTGAGTGAGGCCAACTATAATAGAATCATTGAATGGGTGAGAAGTGCTTTACTTGAAGGGAATAGGTTAAAAGTGAATTTATATGTTGTTAAATCCATTATGAAACTCTTTTGCTTAGGATACTAGAAAATTAACATATGTCCGAACTTCTGCATGTTATACAACCGTAAGGATAAAGTAAAATACCAAATTTTACCAAGTGCAGAACTTTAGGACATGCTCGGTGTAAACACAAAACTAGTTAGAGAAGAACTCTAGTCGTACATAAAAAACTAAGATACTTCACAATTACTCCTAAATTGTCAATGTTATTTATGTCTTCAAAGACTATTTAGCACATGACATGACATTATTCATATAATATGCTAAATCGAGTTATATTGTAGCCTTTTAATGGTGAAGCTTGGAAGCAATTTGATAGAGTGCATCTTTAATTTTCAATGAAACCATTAAACATATTTGTTTAGTTATGTAAAGATCAATTCAATCTATTTGAGTCATTTATTGCACCTTATTCTAGTTGGCTGGTGATACTCATGATTTACAACTTGCAATTAGGAATGTGTATAAAGTCAAAGTTCATATTTTTATCTATAGTCATACCCGATTTTAATAGTCCAGGTAATATATATATATATCACATCTTTCTTTGACTATCAAATGATGAGTTGAATGAGTTGTTGTCATTTAGGATTTTAACGTAAGATGTCTCTACAAAATAGGTTTTTCAGATGAAGATAGTTTTGATGTGGACTATCAATGATTTTCTTATGTATAGGATGGTTTCTAGTTAGAGCACACATGAGAAATAACAAGATCTTCAATTTAAAAAAATAGAGGTAAGAAAAATTTTATCATTATCATCGTATGTTCTTATCAATCGATCAAAATTACATAAAGAATATAAAAGATTTCTCTGTAGTTTGAGTTGAAATGGATGTTGTACTACCGGTACTAGTAGGTGAAGAATTGTACAATGTGGTCTTGCAGTACTAATGCATTGTGTTTGGTTTTTAATCTGGTATACAAAAGTTTCTTAGTTTTGGTGTGACCCATAATGAGGTAAAACAATGTATTTTTTGGAGTTTCCTTATTGGAAAACTAATTTTCTCTGTCATAATATGGATGTCATGCATATTAAAACGTATTTGTTTGAAAATATTTTTAACATAATGATAGATGGAAAAAAAAAACAACAATATGAAGGCTATAATAGATATACCTTTTTTTTTTGTCACTATAAGAATATAAAGTTGGTTTCTAAAGGGTCATGGGTCATAAAGTCTAAAGCCAGCTTTGCTTTAAAAAATAATGTAAATTTATTAGTCTATCAATGGCATAAGAGTTTATGTTTTGGTGATGGATTAGTGAATTTGGAGGATCATAAATTATACGAAATGAAGAGTCATGACTACCACGTGTTTATGCAAACACTCATTCCACTTGCTTATGACGCGACCAAAAGATTGATGTCTTCTTCCAAGTGTAGGAGTGTCGAAATAATAAATAACCCAACAAGACTGGGGTCGAATAACAGGGAGGTTAACTGTATAATAATAATAATAATAATAAGTTGAAGAGAGCTTTGGGATGTGATACTGATATAAGGACTAAATAATGATAAAAATAATTGTCAAGGTTAGAGGATCCACTAATAGTATTTCAAACAAGTATAGTATAAACTCTTATTACTCAATTGAAAACCACATATAAAGGAGGTTCCAATCGGATTATAAATGATTAACATGATTACATTAGTTAACTTATTTGAATAATACTAATCTTGTAAGTGTTGTCAGGTATTTATAATTATAACTTATGTTAACAACGAATCAAATTCTTTTCCTAGCACAGGTATCGGTTACACGATAGATTAATGGAAGTTAAATGATGAATACCTTGCTTTGTGAAATTTGCAAATTTGTTTTCTATTTTAACGCTTTGATTACTAGGGACTAGTAATAAGCTGGTTGGGGGGTGTGATTAGTACTTAAAAGTGCATTTTTATCATGGTTTTATATCATCATTTTGCACTTGAAGTATCGATAACTCCTTAACTAAAATATGTTTTTATAATAATGTATCTAATAATATAAGATACCTATAATTTGTGGTAAATGTCTATTTTTAATGCAGGCCTATCACATAAATGAAAGGATTGATTGATGAATTTAAGAATTGAAATTGAAAGGACAAAGAGATGGCTAAATTTAGAAAAGAGATGTTGGCACAGTCCAAACTAGAATACTGTTCTGTAATTGAGTCATATCTGAAGTTGTGAATCTTGGATTTAGGTCTACTTTATATGGATGAAAAGGTAAGACATAGACCTACAACTTTCATATGGAGCCCAAGATTTAAAAATGTCATTTTTAAGTCCAAATTGTAGCAACAACAAAAAAAAGTCTAAATCTATCCTATAGCCCACGCACTGTTTAGTGTTTGGCTTATATCTAGAGTTTTAGAAATCCAAATGACTTTCATTTCTTTTTTCTTGGAAAGCTGAGACAATTGTCTACAACTTTTATGTTTGCAACTGGCTCCAATT
>NW_011500155.1:58091-58388 GCF_000495115.2 Populus euphratica | reverse complement strand
AAAACCAAGAGAAACATTTTACCAATGTTGGGATAGGTATCGAGATTTGCTTAATACTTGCCTTCATCATGGTTTTGAAACATAGAGATTTGTTTCATATTTTTATAAAGGGTTAACACTTAGAGATAGACAAATAGTTAAATTGATATGCAATGAAACTTTTGAAGATAAAGACTCTAATGAAGCAATGGAGTACTTAGACTTACTAACTGAAAATGCTCAAAATTAGGACAACGCGAGTACTTATGAGGCACCGAGTAAAACTCAACCTTATACATCTAGTGGAGATATGTACAA
>NW_011500155.1:54884-56632 GCF_000495115.2 Populus euphratica | reverse complement strand
GAATTCAATGAATGACAATGATTTTAAGGAAAATGGACATCGTTTGAAAGCTTACTTTGATAATTTTCCTAGTGAAAATGAATCCATTAGTTTAAATGATCCTATAGATAAAGGTTGATTATTTTATTTTTCTCAAAAAATATTTTGTGTTTTTTTATGACTCTTGGTTTGCTAGTCTTTTTCACCCTAGTTAAATTGCAGATAATGGTACTCCGTGACTCTTAAGCTGATTCTTTCAGTTTCCCATGATAACTGATATCTGTGTATATATTTGTTCAATTCCTTATTCTTTTTCTCATCTTTGCATCTTTTTGCCACTTCTCATCTTAAAAAATGGACACCACTCTTGAAAATTTAAACAAGTATTGAGGTTGTTAATAAATCATGGAATTCCTGAAGAGATTCGTTGGTTAATTAAAGAAAATGTCCGATTACCAGGTGAGTCTTCCAATTCTTTCATTTTACACATGCCTAGAACAGGTAAAAGCACTTTTGCAAAGAAACATCGTGCAAAACGACTGAAAGTCTGCCCTCGATATGCCAAATAGACTTGAAATGCACAATGTTGTTCTTTAGAAATGGTATTTGTAAACGTGAAGATAAAATACTATTAATTAACGATGGCCTAAGTAAGGGGTCTTTAGAAAATCTTGTATTGACTCTTGAGACGCATCCTAGTGGAGATGTGTATCATGCAATTCATGATTTATAGCCACTATTCCATAAAGAACATGTTGGATATAGTTTTAGAAATCTGACTAAAAAAGAGCATGTTTGCCAATTTTTAAGAAAACTGGATAGGAAGCCTATCCCCGACCCATAAAAGGTATTTAAGTCATTCTTAGACGTAAAACTACGGGAAGATGTGGGCCACAATCACAACTGTAATTTGAGTCTTAGTTTGCAAAAACTTGTCTTTTGGTTTTGTTAGTGGCATAATATTTGTGTCTTGTTGTTTCTTATATTTGTTCAAGTGTGTTTCAAGTTTGTCAATGTTTGTTATTTCAGGTGATGTCTTCTATACTTTATCTTTCTACATTAAAACATTGAGGACAATGTCTCATTTTGGTTGGGGGAAGAGGGTAGTAGTTGATAAAAAAAAAATTATTTCATAAAACATGTGCAAAATTGTTGTTCAAGGAATGCAGAGTAAAGGAACTCTTTTGTTAAAGTGACTTTTAAGACGCATCTTAGTAACCATTCTTAACAAGGTCTATTATAATACTTCTTGAAATATTTAGGTTTACAAACTCTCACATTGTTATCACTTAATTTTGTTCATATGCTCATATAACATGTATTCTTAAACCTTAATTTTCACACATATTTTAACATATGATTGTGGCTTGCACATTAGATTATTACATTATTTATGTTCTTTTGTTCAAGGTAACAACTAAGGAAAAGGGATAGTATATAATTTGAAAAAAAAAAGCAAAAAAAAAGAAAAAAGAAAAATAAAAATGTAGATAAGTTTAGTTTCATAGCCTCCCTAACCTAAGAAATTAAGCTCAAATGAGTATTTTAACACCTAATACCCTCAAGTCAACTAACTTCGGAGATATTGGCCCAACACTTATTATATGGGTTGAGGAGAAAAGCTTGAGAGAATCAAACATTGCACTATTTACGTATTAGTGTCGGCAACCCAAGTTATTGAGCTTGTAAGGGTGTCTCAACACCTAATGCCCTAAGACCAACTGGTCTGGGAGTCATTAGCTGAAAGCTCGTTACATGGGTTAAAGATG